>NC_056725.1:460791867-460886867 GCF_019279795.1 Protopterus annectens | reverse complement strand
ATCTTATTTGGTAAAGTTTAGATGTGTTGCAACTAGTCTGGTTTGAAATATATGTGAACAAGCACTACAATGACCACAAGGAACACAACCTAATCATGTATCACCAAATAGAGTTTTCTGTAGAGTAATGGGTGGATTATAACGTTTGTAATGAGTTAAGTGTGAGTTGATTGTTCTGCCTCTACAATAAGAAAATAAACATCTAGAGGTAAGTATTCCCTTCAATTGGTCATGGGCAAGCAAAATGTCTCAATGATTATTGATAATGTTTTTGAACCTATAGGTATTGGCCCCAAAGGTGGTTACTAGCCTAATGGGTTGTGATTTCTGTGTGCTATCATGACTAGTTCTATCCTTATATTCTAAAAGTTGAGATCTATCTATTTGGTCCACCTGGCTTATTGTCCAAGAAATGCAATCCTCACGATATCGTCTGGTAAGCAACCTGTTGATTAGATCCTGTTGGCATGCTTGAAGACTTTATTTGGAGTAACATATACGTTTAGTGCATATATATTGTGACTTTAGAATGTGGTAGATGATGTGGCGAGGGTGATGACTAGAGGCATGTAATAGGGTATTGTATTCTGGAAATTTCATGTGTACCCGAGTCTCTAAAGTGTGATCTTCCTGAATGGTAATGGTGACATCCAGAAATATAATTTGATGGTATTCAATGTGTAATGTAAACTGAATGCCTCATTTGTTCTCATTAAGATATCAGATAAATTCATGCACATATGACTGGTCCCCCCACCACACTATCCAACAATCATCCAAATAACTTTTCCAAATATCTAGCTGATCAAGAAAAAGTTTGTGACTATCATCATATATTAACTGTTCCTCCAAAAAGCCCATAAACAAATCAGCATAAATAGGAGCAAAGGATGTTCCCATTGCTGTGCCATGAACCTGCCAGTATGATTTACCATGGAAATAAAACACGTTTTTAGTTAATACATGTTCAGTTAAGGATATAAGGAGTGTGTTGAAACCAGGGGTGTATATTTGTGATTTTTCCAGCCAATATTGAATGGCCTGTAGTCCAGCTCAATGTGGTATGCTTGTGTAAAGAGAAGTGACATCAAGTGTACATAAATACCAGTCTAGTTCCAATTGTGCATCCTGAATAATGTTAAGAAATTGGGTAGTATCTTTTAGCCTAGACCTAACCATAGATAGTAAAGGTTGCAAATATTCAGTAAGGAAGGCAGATAAAGGTTCAGTCAAAGATCCCCTCCCTGACACAGTAGGTCGTCCCGGAAGACAGGTGGAATTTTTGTGTATCTTGGGAAGTAGATATAAATATTGGGGTATGGGATCTGACACCTTGAGTTGTCTACAGATCTTCTGGTTAATGATGCCTTCCTCTGTGGCTAGGTCTAGAAAAGATTCAATTTCTTTTTTTAAAATTAGAAGTTGGATCCACAACCATATGTATGTAAAAGTGGGGATCAGACAATTGTTTTTCCGCCTCTGCCTGGTACATGTCCTAATCCATCACCACAACGCCACCTCCTTTGTCAGCTGGTAATATGACTATGTCATGATTAGAACTAAGATCCTGTAGGGCTTGTTGTTCTGCTTTAGTTAGGTTATGTCTAATCATCTGATATTCATGAGAAAAATGTAAATCTTTGAGACCACATTCCTTAAAAATAGCCACATGTTTATCCGTGGGGGGCTGGAAATTGGATTTCCCAAACTGAAAACCAGTAGCTCTTTGAATATTAGTTGTATCTGAAACAAATATTTTCAGGTTAAGTACTCTGCAAAAATCATTCAGTTCATTAACCAAAACATGTTCAGGCACAACAAAAGTCGGTACAAAGTTTAAACACTTGTTCAGTACTTTAATTTCTACATCAGACAGTTGGTATGAAAAAATATTGTGTACATTGTTTACTGTGATACAATCTTCTCTAATAATTGTTGAATGTTCTGTGTGTTTTCTTCTGTGTTTTCTACCCCCCCCCCCCTTATGTTTCTTAAACCTAACATGATGTTTCCTTTTTGCTACTGGAGATTTTTGGGTAGAAAGGGAATCTAAATCAGTGGCAGAGGTTGAATCCTCCTCAGAAGTGCCACTATATGTCTGTACTGTTTTTCTGAGTATTGATCTTGGTCTCTTTTTTTCTATTAGTTGTTTTCAAACCTGAATCAGAAAAACAAACACTTTTTGGGTAACAGAGGGTTTCCCGTTTTCATAATCTACAATGTCCCTTTGGAATTTCTGGGTTTTCTTTTTTACAAGCTGTTCTTCTAATGCTGATAAATCTTTGGCCAAATTAGTTAGATAACTGCTAAAAAAACTTTCTGACTCATAAACCTTGGCCTCTTGGCAATTGGAAGTGGCCTCCTCTATCTTTATCTCAATCATTCTTTCATAGTAAGAGATCAAAATGTCTAAAAGAAACATGGATGCTTTATGTTGTGCTTGAGCCCAGTCTTGGGAAAGTTGGTCATCAATTTGGCCAACCAAGGGTTGAATCCTGACTCGTAACCCGCGTGGTGTAATATCCTTAAGTTTGTAAGCTTTAAAAAGTTTTAAATGCCAAATATTGGCCCTATGTGTCTTCATGTTTTTAGTCAACTTTTGAAATAATAACTCACAAAGATATTTGGGGTCTTCTTTTTCAAACGTTGAATTGGTGGAATTGAATGGCTGTAAACCAAAAATCTCTAGATTATCTCTATCAGCAGATAGGCCTTGCAGTATCCCAGTGAGACCATAGTGTCAAATAAACCACAATGTATCAATAGTTTTGGACAATGCTGTTAATAAGCCAATATATATAGACAGATATTCAGATAAATAAATCTTCTTCAAGGTAGATAAGTCTCATATATTGACTTAATACAGACTGTCTGTTTAATAGAATTCTGATAATGAGCAAAACATAACAAAAATTTTTTTATATAAAAGTTCACCAAATGTTACTCCCAACAACCCTTCAGTTGATACAATTGTCCAGATTCCTTAGATGCAGAGTCCAAATAACACTTCTTATTAATAAAAAAACTACTGTAGCCGACCTTTGTCTCAGCCACATATCATATGTATATATTTTCAATAAAGTCCACTACACTTAGTAGCAAACACGTGATTGCTTAATATGTTTAAATAAAAGGTGACCGACTTCGTCTCTGCCACCTCACCTGGTCAAAAAACTTTTCTTTAGGATATGTTAATTATATATAGCATCAGATGTCAATACAGACCAGCATTCACCAAAAATTCCTCTGTAGCTAAGTCTGATTTAAATTCTGGATTCATAAATCACATGGAAATATGAGAAAATATCACAGAAATTCACATCAAGAGGTTGAGGCCAACATTTGGAGAGCTTATGATCCAAAATAAAAATGTGATGTCAATTCTAAGTATAAAAACCATGTAGAGCCCATGTTCAGACCATAAGAAATACTAGTCAATAGTTAATATAGACTAACTGTATCTAGTTATATTTGTACACTATGAAAACCTCACTAAGGTATGCAAGGATCCACACAGAATAAGTGTTTCAAAAACATTGATACCTAAACTACTTCTCATATTCTTAGTGACATATCCCAAAGAACATCATAATATAAAGCCATTTAGCTATGAACAATATAATTGAATTGAGAAGGGCATATATTATTTAATGCAAATACATGTAATATATACTAGCTTAAATAACTTAGTTGTTAATATTTATCCAATATGCTGCCGAAAACAAAAAGATTTTTCTCATCTGTGATATAAACAACCATAAATGAAAATAATAATATGGAAATGCTTATGGCTGAAAAAATATATGTTGAAAATTAGCTAATTTGCTATCAAAAATATTCAAAAAAGCCAGAAGCACAAAGTAAAAAAGTCAATGTTTCAAACACCAAACCAGCAAATGTTTGCACCCAGATAATTCCAAAAGTTAGATCCAAATGATAGTTTGAAGTGTCCAAACACAATCGCCTCGACTGCTAAAAGTTGAAAAATGTAGAAAACATGTCCGTTTGCTTTATCAGTTTACAAATGGAAATGGCGTCCCGCTGTGCGACCAAGAATCCAGTAATCACCCTTCACGTTGTAAACAGAATAATGTCCCATGAACTCCAATAAAGTGAAAAAATAATTTGAAATGTCCAAACCCAACCGTCTCGACTGCTACTAATTCTAAAATGTAGAAAAAAGGTCCAGTTTTCATTTAATCAGTTCTATAGATGAAAATGGCATCCCGCTGTGCGACCAAAGTTCCAGTAATCACCCAGCATATTATAGACACAAGAATGTCCCATAAAGATTAATAGATTAAAAAATAAATTTGACCATGCTTTTGTACCGGACTAGTCTACCCAGTAAGAGAAACACAAGCACCAACAGCTGAAACGCCGAAATGCCTAATGTAGGGCCCAGTCAATCACACTTGAAACGTAGCAATGATGAATAGCCAAAAGTCATAATCTCTCCTTCAAGAAAGTCCCTGATTAAATTCAATCAATAAGACACCAAATCCAAATAGTGAGCTTATTTGGAAAACGAATATAACAAGAATTTAAATCAAATGCTCTTAAGTGCATAAATAAGCAGGGTGTGACACCTCGCATCTTGATAAGCAATATGCTGGTAAAAAGCTGCTGATGGTCAAAAATGACTGTTTGTTGTTGTATGAATTACACAAACACAAAAAAATATAGTTGACAAACTGAAAATTACCACTCCAAGTTCGAAAAAGCAGAAAAGATAATGCAGCCACTGATTGATACAACCATCCTTCCCAAGCGTCTCCAGCGTATGAACAGAATACCAGCAGACTGAACCAAAGATACGCAGGGTAGACTGAGTGCACGGATTAAACCATAGTAACCAAAAGTCCAGCAATGAAATCCAGCACAAGGGAAAGTTGAAAATCTTAGAAATTTATTGTGGCAAGCTCCATAAATAAAATATCCACAGCAAACCGCTTTCGGCTGAAGGTTCAAGCCTTCTTCAGTGCAACAAAATATATTCATTAGAGCAGACCCTAATTCCTGCTTATATATATGCACAGATTAGCTAAAAAGGCTTAATATCTTAATTGGAGTGATTCGTCAGTGAGTCAAACAATCCAAAGCAAAAATTAGCTTAACTCATTCATTTGTATTTTATCTATGATAGTAAAAGTGAATTTAGCAGTTTTATGTGTTAAGGTGTGTTTGTGAAGGGCGCTTGAAATACAAATGAACAGGCTATCCAAAGCTGGATGGCATAATATATTAAATAACAAGGAATCTTCCTGGATAATCAGGCTAGGTGCTCTATTTAAACCTGGCCTGAATCTGTGCACTCAGTCTACCCTGCGTATCTTTGGTTCAGTCTGCTGGTATTCTGTTCATACGCTGGAGACGCTTGGGAAGGATGGTTGTATCAATCAGTGGCTGCATTATCTTTTCTGCTTTTTCGAACTTGGAGTGGTAATTTTCAGTTTGTCAACTATATTTTTTTGTGTTTGTGTAATTCATACAACAACAAACAGTCATTTTTGACCATCAGCAGCTTTTTACCAGCATATTACTTATCAAGATGCGAGGTGTCACACCCTGCTTATTTATGCACTTAAGAGCATTTGATTTCAATTCTTGTTATATTCGTTTTCCAAATAAGCTCGCTATTTGGATTTGGTGTCTTATTGATTGAATTTAATCAGGGACTTTCTTGAAGGAGAGATTATGACTTTTGGCTATTCATCATTGCTACGTTTCAAGTGTGATTGACTGGGCCCTACATTAGGCATTTCGGCGTTTCAGCTGTTGGTGCTTGTGTTTCTCTTACTGGGTAGACTAGTCCGGTACAAAAGCACGATCAAATTTATTTTTTAATCTATTAATCTTTATGGGACATTCTTGTGTCTATAATATGCTGGGTGATTACTGGAACTTTGGTCGCACAGCGGGATGCCATTTTCATCTATAGAACTGATTAAATGAAAACTGGACCTTTTTTCTACATTTTAGAATTAGTAGCAGTCGAGACGGTTGGGTTTGGACATTTCAAATTATTTTTTCACTTTATTGGAGTTCATGGAACATTATTCTGTTTACAACGTGAAGGGTGATTACTGGATTCTTGGTCGCACAGTGGGATGCCATTTCCATTTGTAAACTGATAAAACAAATGGACATGTTTTCTACATTTTTGAACTGTTAGCAGTTGAGGCGATTGTGTTTGGAGACTTCGAACTATCATTTGGATCTAACTTTTGGAATTATCTGGGTGCAAACATTTGCTGGCTTGGTGTTTGAAACTTTGACTATTTTACTTTGTGCTTCTGGCTTTTTTGAACATTTTTGATAGCAAATTATTTATTTATTTTATTTTACATTTGTTGACCGGGCTAGTCTAACTGGATATATGTCCATTTTCAGTAGAGGCCCGGGGAGAAAAGCTCCAAACATGAATAGTGACAATGTTAAACATATATAAAAAGGCATGTAAAATCACATAAAGTGAAAGCATTGGTAAAAAAATATATAATACTCAGGTTATAAACTCTAAAAATTATACTTAAAAAAAATTATTAGAGTAAAAAAGATTATACTAAATACAATAGTGGGTAAGAGTAAAGCCCAATTAAGAGAGAAAGGCCTTTATGTTTTATAGAATTGCTAAGAAGAAAAGAGTAGTACCTAGATAAGGTGGCATAGGATAGAGGAGTAGGGAAAGGAGTAAGAGAAGGAAGGGGAAAGATAACAGTCTGGGTTAGCACATGGTCAAAGCCAATGAGTTTTAAGATGTTCTTTGAGGTGTTTTTTAAATAGAGGAGTAGAAGCTAAGATTGATAGTTCAGAAGGAAGTTGATTCCAGTTTTTACCTGCTGTGTTAGAGAAAAGTGAGTCACCAGCTTTGTTGTTGGATTTAATTGTGGAAACTAGAAGCTTGTTAGCAGACCGTAGTGTAGCAAGATTTTTGTATGGTGTAATCAGATTAGTGAGGATAGGGGTGTTGTTAGGGTGGTATAGGATCTTTTGAGTGATAAGTAATTGTTGACAGAGTATATGGTTTTCCAGTTCTAGCCATCCAAGTTGTTTGAGGTTGAGGCAGTGGTGAGTTTTGAAGGGGGAGCATGTAATGAATCTAGCTATGCTATTATAACAGGTGACAAGTTTGGAGAGGTTATTTTTTGATAGGTTAGTATATATAGCAGAGGCATATAAAAGGGTAGAAATGAGGTGGGTTTGTGCAATAGTTTTCCTGGCAGAAGGCTAAGGAAGGGTTTAATTCTATAGAGGGTACCGAGTTTTTTGTTAATGGACTTTATGGTGGTGTTGATGTGGTCATAGAAGTTGAGAAGATTATCAATTGTAATACCTAGTAGGCGGGTTGTAGAGTCTGGGGTTATGTTGGTAGCATTGTTAGAGGTTACAGAGAAGGACGGAGTAGGTGATTTATGAGTAGGGTTAAAAAGTAGTAGTTTTGTTTTTTTGGGATTTAAGAGGAGACATTGTTGCATAAACCAGTTTTCAACATTATGAAGAACCGTTTGGGTGAGGGACTGGAGAGATTCTATGTTCTTGGTTGAACAAATTAAGGTGGAATCATCTGCATATTGAATGCAGGTGGCTTGAGGAATATTTATGTGTAGATCGTTAATAAATAAGGAAAAAAGAAGGGGACCTAAGATAGAGCCTTGGGCTACCCCAATATTTACAGGAAGTAGTGAAGACAGATTGTTATCCCAAAGGACTGCTTGCTGTCTATTATCCAGATAAGACCTAAATCATTGTAATGCTTGTGGTGATTTTTATACTTAGTTTTCAACATATATTTTTTCAGCCATAAGCATTTCCATATTATTTTTTTCATTTATGGTTGTTTATATCACAGATGAGAAAAATCTTTTTGTTTTTGGCAGCATATTGGATAAATATTAACAACTAAGTTATTTAAGCTAGTATATATTACATGTTGTATTTGCATTAAATAATATATGTCCTTCTCAATACAGTCATATTGTTCATAGCTAAATGGCTTTATATTATGATGTTCTTTGGGCTCAGTCACTAAGAATATGAGAAGTAGTTTAGGTATCAATGTTTTTGAAACACTTATTCTGTGTGGATCCTTGCATACTTCAGTGAGGTTTTCATAGTGTACAAATATAACTAGATACAGTTAGTCTATACTAACTATTGACTAGTATTTCTTATGGTCTGAACATGGGCTCTACATGATTTTTATACTTAGAATTGGCATCACATTTTTATTTTGGGTCATCAGCTCTGCGAATTTTGGCCTCAACCCCTTAATGTGAATTTCTGTGAGATTTTCTCATATTTCCATGTGATTTATGAATCCAGAATTTAAATCAGACTTAGCTACACAGGACGTTTTGGTGAATGCTGGTCTGTATTGACATCTGATGCTATATATAATTAACATATCCTAAAGAAAAATTTCTTGACCAGGTGAGGTGGCAGAGACGAAGTCGGTCATTTTTATTTAAACATATTAAGCAACCACATGTTTGCTACTAAGTGTAGTGGACTTTATTGAAAATATATACATATGATATGTGGCAGAGACGAAGGTTGGCTACAGTCATTTTTTATTAATAAGAAGTTTTCTTTGGACTCTATATCTAAGGAATCTGGACAATTGTATCAACTGAAGGGTTGTTGTGAGTAACATTTGGTGAATTGTTATATAAAAAAAATTTTTGTTATGTTTTGCTCATTATCAGAATTCTATTAAACAGACAGTCTGTATTGTCAATATATGAGACTTATCTACCTTGAAGGAGATTAATTTATCTGAATATCTATCTATATATATTGGCTTATTAACAGTATTGTCAAAAACTATTGATACATTGTGGTTTATCTGACACTATGGATCTCACTGGGATATTTCAGGGCATATCTGCTCATAGAGATAATCTAGAGGTTTTTGGTTTACAGCCATTCAATTCCACCAATTCAACCTTTGAAAAGGAAGACCCAAAATATCTTTGTGGGTTATTATTTCAAAAGTTGACTAAAAACATGAGGACACATAGGGCCAATATTTGGCATTTAAAACTTTTTAAAGCTTACAAGCTTAAGGATATTACACCACAAGGTTTACGATTCAGGATTCAACCCTTGGTGGGCCAAATTGATGACCAACATTCCCAAGACTGGGCCAAAGCACAACATAAAGCATCCATGTTTTTGTAGACATTTTGATCTCTTACTATGCAAGAATGATTGAGACAAAGATAGAGGAGGTCACTTCCAATTGCCAAGAGGCCAAGGTTTATGAGTCAGAAAGTTTTTTTAGCAGTTATTTAACTAATTTGGCCAAAGATTTATCAACATTAGAAGAACAGCTTGTAAAAAAGAAAACCCAGAAATTCCAAAGGGACATTGTAGATTATGAAAACGGGAAACCCTTTGTTACCCAAAAAAGTGTTTGTTTTTCTGATTCAGGTTTGAAAACAACTAATAGAAAAAAGAGACCAAGATCAATACTCAGAAAAACAGTACAGACATATAGTGGCACCTCTGAGGAGGATTCATTCTCTGCCACTGATTTAGATTCCCTTTCTACCCAAGAATCTCCAGTAGCAAAAAGAAAACTTCATGCAGACCCTTTAGGTATAAGAAACATGGGGAGGGGGGGTAGAAAACAGAAAAAAACACAGAGAACATTCAACAATTATTACTGAAGATTGTATCAGAGTAAACAATGTACACAATATTTCTTCATACCGACTGTCTGATGTAGAAATTAAAGTATTGAACAAGGGTTTAAACTTTGTACCGACTTTTGTTGTGCCTGAACATGTTTTGGTTAATGAACTGAATGATTTTTGCAGATTACTTAACCTGAACATATTGTTTTCAGATACAACTAATACTCAAAGAGCTACTGGTTTTCAATTTGGGAAATCCAATTTTCAGCCCCCCACGGATAAACATATGGCTATTTTTAAGGAATGTGTTCTCAAAGATTTACATTTTTCTCATGAATATCAGACGATTAGACATAACCTAACTAAAGCAGAACAACAAGCCATACAGAATCTTAGTTCTAATTATGATATAGTCATATTACCAGCTGACAAGGGAGGTGGCATTGTGGTGATGGATTGGGACATGTACCAGGCGGAGGCGGAAAAACAATTGTCTGATCCCCGCTTTTACATGCATATGGTTGTGGATCCAACTTCTAATTTTAAAAAAGAAATTGAATCTTTTCTAGACCTAGCCACAGAGGAAGGCATCATTAACCAGAAGACATGTAGACAACTCAAGGTGTCAGATCCCATACCCCAATATTTATATCTACTTCCCAAGATACACAAAAATTCCACCTGTCCTCCGGGACGATCTATTGTGTCAGGGAGGGGATCTATGACTGAACCTTTATCTGCCTTCCTTACTGAATATTTACAACCTTTACTATCTATGGTTAGGTCTAGGCTAAAAGATACTACCCAATTTCTTAACATTATTCAGGATGCACAATTGGAACTAGACTGGTATTTATGTACACTTGATGTCACTTCTCTTTACACAAGCATACTGCATTGGGCTGGACTACAGGCCATTCAATACTGGCTGGAAAAATCACAATTATACACCCCTGGTTTCAACACACTCCTTATATCCTTAACTGAACATGTATTAACTAAAAACGTGTTTTATTTCCATGGTAAATCATACTGGCAGGTTCGTGGCACAGCAATGGCAGCATCCTTTGCTCCTATTTATGCTGATTTGTTTATGGGCTTTTTGGAGGAACAGTTAATATATGATGATAGTCACAAACTTTTTCTTGATCAGCTAGATATTTGGAAAAGTTATTTGGATGATTGTTGGATGGTGTGGTGGGGGGACCAATCATATGTGCATGAATTTATCTGATATCTTAATGAGAACAAATGGGGCATTCAGTTTACATTACATATTGAATACCATCAAATTATATTTCTTGATGTCACCATTACCATTCAGGAAGATCACACTTTAGAGACTCGGGTACACATGAAATTTCCAGAATACAATACCCTATTACATGCCCCTAGTCATCTCCCTCGCCACATCATCTACCACATTCCAAAGTCACAATATATATGCACTAAACATATATGTTCCTCCAAACAAAGTCTTCAAGCATGCCAACAGGATCTAATCAACAGGTTGCTTACCAGACGATATCGTGAGGATTGCATTTCTTGGACAATAAGCCAGGTGGACCAAATAGATAGATCTCAACTTTTAGAATATAAGGATAGAACTAGTCATGATAGCACACATAAATCACAACCCATTAGGCTAGTAACCACCTTTGGGGCCAATATCTATAGGTTCAAAAACATTATCAATAATCATTGAGACATTTTGCTTGCCCATGACCAACTGAAGGGAATACTTACCTCTAGATGTTTATTTTCTTATTGTAGAGGCAGAACAATCAACTCACACTTAACTCATTACAAACGTTATAATCCACCCATTACTCTACAGAAAACTCTATTTGGTGATACATGATTAGGTTGTGTTCCTTGTGGTCATTGTAGTGCTTGTTCACACATATTTCAAACCAAACTAGTTGCAACACATCTAAACTTTACCAAATAAGATGTTTTGGCAATTGCAGCAGCGATTGGATTATCTTTTTAGCCACTTGTATCTGTTCTTCATTTTATGTTGGACAAATGTCCAGACCTTTTAGACACCGTATTAGTGAACATCTAATTGAAATCAGAAATAAAAGAATTTCAAACACCCTTTATAAACACACCTTAACACATAAAACTGCTAAATTCACTTTTACTTTCATAGATAACATACAGATGAACAGGATATCCAAAGCTGGATGGCATAATATATTAAATAACAAGGAATCTTCCTGGATAATCAGGCTAGGTGCTCTATTTAAACCAGGCCTTGAGTTAAGCTAATTTTTGCTTTGGATTGTTTGACTCAATGATGAATCACTCCAATTAAGATATTAAGCCTTTTTGGCTAATTTGTGCATATATATAAGCAGGAATTAGGGTCTGCTCTAATGAATATATTTTGTTGCACTGAAGAAGGCTTGAACTTTCAGCCAAAACCGGTTTGCTGTGGATATTTTATTTATGGAGCTTGCCACAATAAATTTCTAAGATTTTCATCTTTCCCTTGTGCTGGATTTCATTTTTGGACTTTTGGTTACTATGGTTTAATCCATGCACTCAGTCTACCCTGTGTATCTTTGGTTCAGTCAACAAGGTATGCAACCCTACTATTACCCGGAATACGTTGTGAACCCATGTGTCATACACAAACACACTTGCCTATAATATCCCGCTATGTTGCTAGTACCCTGCACATTTATGACAGATAGTAGGTATGGTGTGATTGCAGTTGATTGCAGAGGGTATGGCACCCTGTCCAGCAGTACAATAGGCACATAATTGTGGACAATGTGCCTTCACTATGTTCCCCACTGGATGCCTGCAACATATGTGGTGCCATCAAATGTGATCCACAGAGGCCATGCAATACCTTACACACATGCCCTGTATGGAATTGATGCCACTGACACCAGGGAATGCTTGTATCATGCTATCGATGCAGGTGCAGGGTCAGCCTACTGTCTATAAGCAGGTCCTGCCACACCAGGCTAGTATTGGCATATCTGAGTATAACAGTCTGTGTACACAACATATGCCGGCCAAACCAGGTACACTTGTACATGTCACTATACATTATTGTGGGACGTGCACATCCCAGGTAATGTCCCATGTCAAGGACTATCACACACAGACATGGCATGCATTGCAAAGCAATGGCCATACACAATGGTAACCAGGATGTCAGGAGAGTTCATACAATACCCATCTGTATGGGACATTGCAGACACTACACCTCTGTACCACACTGCACACCATTGTCAGGTGGCGTGATGCCAAGGATTACACCTCACCCAGCCTTGTACCACCATCTTGCACAGCCAACCACTACACACCCATGAAGCAATGCACACATGCATGTCAGTACTGGCATCTTGTATCTGCCTGTGAGGTATGATGCTCCCAACCACAGTCACAACCAGTATAACTCCCATTGGCATACCAACTGATGTCAGACACGTTCACATGCCCTAGCCCATAGAACCTCCGGATCCCCCATGGTGCATGTAGTACCTGTGCATTACTGCAGTGTGGCAAACTAAGTAGTTAGGAAGTGTTTTTGTGGGCCTGGCAAAGTGTGTCAATGTGAGTCCATTAGAGAGTGTGGTTGAGTTGACAATGACATCCGTTCATGTGGACAGCCATGTGTGCTGCACCTAATGTATGTCTACTATATCTCTGTTGCAGATGTTGCTCACCAGCACACATATATGTTCTTACAGCACACCAACATGTCAGTTTTGTGGCACATGGAGTAACTGCATGCACTTGTACTAGTAATGACTAGTCAGTCAGTGTTTTGAACCCCTGTACTGGTAGGTGTGTAACAGACAATGCTTAGGTTTTAGTCTCCAAGCCCCTCTCTGATGTACTTTGCCTCTGTCTGTCTCTCCCACACACTCTCTGGTGGATGTGGAGTTGTACACCTGCTCAGCAGCAACTTGTGTTTTGTAAGTGAAGGTCATGATCAGGTGATGGCCTCTGCACCTATTGCAGTCCTCCTCTAGCTGATTGCATGTGGAACAGCTGTGATGATGTTCCCATAGCCAATCGCATGGAAACACAGTACAATATGTAGGAACATCATGTTGGTGTTTGCCCATGACAGTTGCTGTGAGTGGAATCTGGATCTGGTGTTTGGTAAACGGCATCACAGATGATATCTGGATGTTCCTCAAACAACATATGCAGTGAAAAATAGCCTAAAGACAGGAGGGTGATGTGCCAGACATGACTACAGCATGTAAGTGTAGCTATGCTTCATTGAGACTACTGCCAGTTTAACAAGTTATGTGTGTTAATGGCTATTCTGCATGTTTAAAACTGACAAGACAGTGCTCTGTTTGTGAGGGAACCCCCATCTGTAGGGCCATCTGTGGACTGGTCAGTGTGTGGAACCATTTGTTTCCTGTGTTACTCACTGAACACACATCTGTGAACTGCAGGAGCATAGTGTGAGGACTGCAGTCAGTACATGGTGATAGTGATGAGAGTTACTGCCATCGCATCCCTGATTGGACATATGTCACATGAAACAGTGGTATGACAGTCACTGTCTGGGGTTCAGTGACATGCCAATAATGGGCCACTGTACATAGCTGCAGTCACAAGTCTTCTACACTTTGTACAGATGTCATGCAGTATATATGCATGTGTTGTGCTCCCTCTACAAATTTATACCATCTGTTGTGTTGGGTTGATGGTCATATCTAGGCATGCTGTTATAAGTAATCCTGAATGCTGTTGACTATTACTAAGCCATATCTATGTTAAAACTGCAACACCATGGGCTGTATGGGTTTGGAGGTCCCGGCAGAACCTCCTGTCCCACTTCAGCTAGCCATGGCACTGGGCACCAGCACATCTGGGGCCCAGCCTTGGACCTCCACCACTGTTAGCTCAGCACGACCTTCTGGTGGAACCACCACTGAGGATGGGGCTTGTCCCCCCCTGAGATCAGGAACTTGTCTGCTGTCGTGCAGTCCCGGACGTGGTACTTAGGTGGCTCAATAAGGGGTTTCAAGGCCAGATACACCAGCTCGAGGGCAGAGTGCCACATTTACAGGGTGAGCCTGTCCCTCCTAGACAGCCCCCAGCACTTCCACCTTTGTGACTGTTTTGGTGCAGTGGTGGCTGCCCATGGCTGGGGACCTCCATCCCACTGTTTCCTTCTGGGGGCTCATGGGCTTGTGACTGCCAAACACCCCTCCCTGTCCAAGGTGTATCCCCCCAATGTGTCATATACTGACCCTGTATGCTGTCTTGCCTGTCATCCTACCCAACCTATACTCCACGAGCATACCTACTCCCCTTCCCCCACATCCCACTCTCACCCTATGGAAACAAAAGGCCAATCAGTTCCTAGAACAACATTTGTCCCATACATAGCTGTCCATTTCACACACATGTCCACTGGACACATGTAACCCTTTTAATATGCATCACAACATACTCCAGTTGTCCTCACCTCTGTCTCTTAGGCACACAATTCTGGTATGCACATGACTCCTAAAGGTTCCAGGTACACGTGATGCAGACAACCCCATTGTATACACAATACTACCAGTCCCTCTATGGTTACCCCATTTACCTTTTTCATGATGATGATGTCGCACACAGCACCTTGCAAGAGTACTATTCTCACATAATGACTGGACAGGAACTGTTGTGTTAATGTAAATAAAATGCACAGAGTGATGTATTTGGACAATGTACAAATGTTTGCATGTATTAATGACACATGTCTGTCTGAGGGAGTCTTGATATTACATAGGACAACACCACTACATTATACAGACGTTGCTGGTGTTTCCCTTTTCATTCCTTTGCAATGCTTTTTTGTCACATGGGATGTTCTTGATACATATATATGTATGTATCTATATCTGGACAAAGACACACACACATACATCTACATGATGGAATACATTTCCTATACGGTTGAATGCGCTGGATGATATGTTTGTGATAACATCTGATGTCTGTATATCTGCCATAGCTTAGTGGTAAATCACATTAGCAGTGTGTGCAGGGTCCTGCTTTCGAGCCTTGCAGAGGCTGTTTATTTTGTTGCTGGACAGAACAAGGCCATTGGATACAGAGTGATAAGGCACATTAAAGCAGTTGTGAGCGGATGTGCATGGGTTTGTACAAAGCTAAGCAATGCTAACCTCCAGTTACAATTTCTTACACTCAGTTTGCCTCTACATTGCTTCAGCAGTGTAATACTCGCATACTGGCGGCAAAACAGGCTTAAACCCACTTGCTCCCGCACTTGCAAATGCACTGCATTTGGTGTTTGCATCTGACACTCACACCCCTGGGTGGGAGTAAGGACTACAATATTACCTTGTGATGCCTATTACATCGGATTACATGCCTACAGTATTGGGAATGGCTGCCCATTAGGCAAAAGCATGCCATTCGACTGTACGGAATTTGCGGCCTGTCCAGAGTTTGATTCATATTATTGGTGTGTTCCTCTTACAATCTGCACCTGTCTGGCTAATACATGGGAACTCACACTCTTCAATACAAACAAGTAATTGGGTTTAGGAACCCACATCCTTCTGCCGAGTCATGCTACTGCATACCTAATATTCTATCATCTTTCTAAGGTTATAAGTGGAATATGTGCTTTCTGTCCCTATCAGACCTCTCAAACGATTGGGGACAAATATCAGCCAAATCAGGTTCATGTCATTACAACATCAGGGACACATTTAAATTATTAGTGCTATTAACCTGACACTTTGACAGACTCAAAGCATATGAATTCATACACATTTTTTGAGGTAAATGGTGTTTATAACTCTTAATTGTTGTTATTATTCATTACATGTAATTCACCACCTTTCCTTCAAAAGTCACTAGTTTTAGGAGGGATTAAGTGGGAAAGAGTTAGAATTTGAGTCACAATCAGGGACATCCCTGGAAATCGGGGACAGTTCTTAGGTATGGTCCCTATTTGTTCCACCAATGGTTTATGTCCTGTCCAGTGGATTTGCTCTTAGGGTTGGAGGTATGGGCATCAGCTATGCCCATTTCAGAATATTACTTACATCCCCGGGGTGGTCCTAATACGACTGCGCCAGCCAACACCTGCATGCCTAGGCCCATAATTGCATACCGATAGTTCTCCCACCTGCCCCTCCTCTACAGCACTCATCCTTACTCTGGGTGCAGGTGGGGTATAAACACACCACTACACACTGCCCACTCTCCACGTATTGGGACACATGTCATACTTTGTGTCGACCCATGGGTTATCAGGCTTGCACAACCTACTGGCCCATGTACGTCTACAGCCTGGTTTGATGAATCATTACTGGGGCTGACGCCAATGATCATTAATTTTTGGGTGTCCAACAAGGGACATCGATGACTATATTTCAAGATTAGACATGGCAGGTCTCTCCCACTGGTAGTATCCTGCCGGTCGCTTGGGAAGCAGTGGTGTGTTTACTTTTATTGTGTGTCTGCATGTCTCACTGGCCTAGCTGGGGTGTGGGAGAGTTGCTGCTACACGTTACATGTTTGTTTATTGGACCTCTCACCCCAATATGCATGGCCCGTGAACATATGTAATTCGTAACTGCTGTATCAAATCCTAGCTATATACATGTGTATATTTACAGTCACACATATATATATATATATATATATATATATATATATATACATATATATATATATATATATATATACATTACTATATACAGATATATCTGTATATGTATGCATGCATGTATATATTTATATATTGCTGTCTATATCTACATGTATATATCTATATATATATATATATATATATATATATATATATATATATATATATATATATATATATATATATATATATATATATATATATATGTATATATATATATGTATAGATATCCACAACAACATATGGGTCTATGGGTGTCTGCATATGTATATATCTATATGTGGGTATGTATATGTATTCTGTCTTTGTATGTACACATTTGCACTACGGAGAGGGAGAGGCTTATCTCTATGTCGCTATGGGTAGATATACACATACCACTACATATATACATCTACATCTGTTTATTCTGTTCCTTGTCATATAGATTACACTTTGCTGCAGTGGGACTTTTAGTGGGTGTGGCTGCTCGTTGGAGGATGCCTCTGCCCAGTGAACACATTTGCTTACATCCCTGGGGCTGTCCATATAGGCCCACATCAGCCAACACCTGCACACCTAGACTCATAAGTAGCTACCCATCATTCCTCCACCTGCACCTCCTCTACAGCACCCATCCTTACTCTGGGTCCTGGTCGGTTCTGAACACACCACTACACGCTGTCCACTCTCCACTTCACGGGACCCAATTGTCTCGACCCATGGGTCATCAAGTATTCCCACCCTTGTATTCTGGGTATGTATACACCTCAGCCAGAATGGTTGAAGTATCACCTTCTTTTGGTCTTGGCAATTTTTGGGTGCCCCACAAGGGACGCTCCTGTCTGTGTTCAAATATTAGATTTCACGGGTGCACTGTGTACCCCCCACGGTTGTATCCTGCCTGTGGTCTGGGAAGCAGTGGACTATTTACATTGTTTGCAGGTTTGTGTGTATGTTTCCTGTGTCCAGCTGGGGGGGTGGAAAGTCATGCTATGTGTTTCATGTTTCTTGCTTGGGCCGTTCACTTCCATTGGCATAGCCTGTGAACATATGTCATTCTTGTGTGCTGTTTCCTATCATAGCTGTATATCTGTGTATATTTATGAACACACACACACACACACACACACACACACACACACCTATATATATATATATATATATATATATATATATATATATATATATATATATATATATATATATATATATATATATACAAAATGCTACCCACGGATCCAAAATTCACACAAGGTCCACAAACATATCCAGCACTCGAAATAAATCCATCAGGCCGAAGTGAAAAAAGGTTTATTAGACAAACTGCCAACAAAAAGCACAGACCGGTGGCCGGTTTCGCTCAAGGCGTCCTCAGTATCTATGTATATGTGTGAGTCTGTAAAGCAATGTATAGCCTGCGCAAACGCACTCACACACGCTTACTGGTGTTTATATATGCTTAAACCTGCTTACTAGTGCCTTATTCATTATGACACTGACACTTCACTCCAATTAACTTTTAATTGTTATTTTGCAGGTTATACATTGGACAGATGTCGCAATATGTTCATGTACAGATTACCGATGGTAAATGGTATGTGATGCAGTGGGATTTGGAATGGGAATGTCTGTTCATTAGGCGGTTGCTCTGACCAATACACTATTGCTGTGCTGCTTCATTTGCATATATACCCATATACCCATATACCCATGGCTCCTGGTTTCCCCAAACACCCACCCCAATGCCTCCCTAATACTGCAGTCATCCATTCTCCAGTTGGATTCGCGGTGTATCCACACCACTACACATTGGCCACTCCCTACCCCTATAGGCCCATCCATTCGGTTGACTCACTCCACGTTTCCTCAGAACTCCCAAACTTTTAGTCCACAAACATTGGTGACATGAGCCACTAAAAGGACACTATTCACAATTTTTGGGTTGTCCCACATGAGACACGCATGTGTTTATGTCAAGATTAGACTCTATACTTCATTGCATCCTTACTCCCTTTAACATGACACTACAATAAATTAATAAGTATGACTATGTGATAACGCAAACATTACACATAAGAGCCTAATTATATACATGTTTGGTGTATTTCTTTTACAAATAGACTGGTTTTATAATTGGCGTTGCCGTAGCAGCCAGATCACAGGAATGATTCCATGTGTGGGAAAGTCCTCACATTTGATTTTTTTCAGCACAGCACTGACTACGGACATTGGACACACTTCTGCATTTTAGCAGTTTTGTCCCTTCCCTCTTATGCACAGCCTATTATTCTATCTACTGTCGAGGTTTGTAAGGCCACATTCATGTTATTTATGTCTGCAAATGGAATGAATATGTTACAGAGAATGTACTTCTACATATAGATGTCTGCATGTATGTATGCATACATACTTATAATGAACTCGCTGACCTCCACGGGGCAGTCCAATTAGAGCCAGTCCATCCAACCCTGGCACAGTTCCTCCACTCCACCCGAGTTCAACATACATGCATACCATCCATTGTCCAGTTGTTATCACAGCCATGACACACCTCCACACATTGCCCTCTTCCAAGCGTTAGGAGCCCTACACGTATGTTGTCCCAACCCATGTATTCTCAGGCTCTACCACCATTTAGTCCTTGAACCTACCTGCCCTTGCTTGTGTAATGGTCGAATGGTGAAATAGCCTATCAATTTTTGGGTAGTCCCACCAGGGACTACCCTCTTTGTGTAAAGTAGACTTAGCAGATCAACAATGTTACTCCCACTGGTAATATCCTGCCTGTGGTGTGAGTAGCAGTGCTTTGCTCACTGCTGCCCAGCTTGATATGACATACGCTGACAGCACTATATAATACTGGGGTTGCTGTTGATTCCCTTTTCATTCCTTTTGCATGCTTTAGTATTGCATCATTCTTTCTTCATATATATATATATATATATATATATATATATATATATATATATATATATATATATATATATATATATATATATATGTGTGTGTGTATATATATATATATATATATATATATATATATATATATATGTGTGTGTGTGTGTGTGTGTGTATATATATATATATATATATATATATATATATATATATATATATATATATATATATATATATATATATATATATATATATATATATATATATATATATATATATATATATATATATATATATATATATATATATATATATATATATATATATATATATATATATATATATATATATATATATATATATATATATATATATATATATATATATATATATATATATATATATATATATATATATCTGTACATACTTATATACATTTCCTATGCTGGGCACTGCTTAGACTCATGCAAGCACTCAGACTTGCTTACTGGTACTTATATATGTTTACTGCTGCTTATTTGTGCTTACACCTGCTTACTAGTGCCTTATTCATTATGACAGTGCCACTTTGATTGAATGATATTTAAGTTAAATATCTCACGCGATACTCATGTCGGTTTTGCAGCAAAACGACATTCATTTCACATGGAAAATCATATGTGCTATTGTTGGGCTCGAGCCGTGAATGCCTGTTCATTAGGCGGATGCTCTAAACACTACACTATTGACATTTATGTTGATTCTGCATGTTTTTCTCTGTTTGAATGAATTTGATGTGTAAGCTACGCTCGTCGGAGGGCAGCGACGTGCAAACATGCTGTGCTTTGCTTACACCTTCCATATTGCAGCAATTCAAATGTATAATAGGGACACAGGGAATCTAATTGTGAAAGTTCTAGGGACAGGGCTCAACATTCCACTACGTGCTTGTGTGTTTACTACTTCGATTTTATTTCACTGTTCGTGGACACAGCTGTATGCTTAGCATACATTTCGGTATCCATGGACACTGAATTACTGACTTACTATTAGAGGCGGGCTCTACTAGTAGTCATAGTAGATTTTGCAACTGTCGGGGCAGGTTTATGCCTCTGTAGAGCACTTGTACACACCCCCTGCACTCGCACACATTTCCTGTGCACGTCGAGGGTGTGACGGCGTGCCCTCATACATATTCATATGGCACTGCTGAACCATCTGTAGTGAGGACGCTTGGCACAAGGCTAAAACATCCTTCCACCAAGCTTCTTGAATCCCAGGGACTATTTTAAATTGCTTTACTGAGTTCTGGAACTGATGCTATTTAACAATATTGCCTTCACAAGGCATTCATAGAGAGCATACTTAGAACTTTATAGAAACTTTGCCTCAGTGAAATCTCCTACAGTTTGCTGTTTACCTGATGATGACAAATCTACCAGTTGCACTCCAGTGTATTTAAGTGGACTACTGCTTCAGAGAATAAAATGAATATTGCCTCCTTTTGGTTTGTTATTACCCCTTAAATAATCCACAAACATATTGATTCTTCATTAAACTTAAAGTGTATTATGTGTATGATTTAGAGAGATATTTATGCAATTTTTGTAGGCTACAAACTCATCTCTCTCTGATACATTTTGCTAGGGACAGTGGTATTAGGCTTGAGCCCTCTTCCATCATCATGCAGAGTGAGACTGTTGAAATCAGACCAGGCTCCCAGGCAGGGACTGGATACCCAGTGAATACAGCTGCAGAAGGCATTTAACTACAGAGAGAAAGTCCTAAAGAAGTGCCTTACATGAGGACCTTCCCTATATTGTGCCCATTTGTTAAGTCGATACTTCCTGGACTAGTACAGCGACACTTCACTATTTTATGTTATCTACCGACTTATGGCAACTCTGGCAGCCTCCTTCTATTTTATTGCATGCATACAGAGAATCATAGGAATAGATCTCTACACCTTGTAACTCTCCTATTGAAGCCATTTTTTGTTCCCTAGACAATCTCCTGCTTGTTTTACAATTGGAAAGAACACTGATTTACTGTTCATTTTCTTTTTTTTCATGCTGTCCGCCTCTGTGTGATGCATCATGTTTCCCTCGAGTCCTTGAATATTTTTCACATTTCATTCTAGGCTGGTCCTTTTTTGTCTCCTTCTGTGCCTTCTAACTGATATCTTTTTGCAGTTTCTTGTTATGCCTCATACTGATACTTTCTTCCTTATCTTTCGTAATACTCTCCATCTTTTTTTTAATACTGACAATGCTTGTGCTATTTCCTAGCCTATAAAAGTATTTTACTTACCTTTTGCTGCTCTTGGCTGTTTGTTTTCACACAGACTGCAATTTAGACCTGTTCCACTTTATCTCGCTAAATATGGCTCTGCTTCACCCTCCAACCCTACACCATTCCCACCCACCCCTGACATCGCTTTCTTTATACTTGCCTTACTTCTCCCATCCTAAATTCTAACCTGTCATGCAGTGCCCTTCACACCTCCCAACTTCAGCAACTTGAAACCCACTCTGCTTGCCATCGTACACAACAAATTCCGGTTGTCACTGTCCTTACTTACATAAGATTCTGCTCATAAGTACCTCAGATTTTGTTACTCCTCGCTTTCAGTTCACATTACTAGGTAATTGAACCTATTTCAAGTATGAGCTCAGACAGGATGTTCCTACTCTGTCTCATATTTTTTCATTACCACTCCAATGAAGCATAGGACTATATTAGTACTTCTGTCACAATACTTTTCCTTATTATCTTTGACTACTTATGATGGAGTAGCACAGAATATTGTTATCACTGATTCTTTCTATTAATTTGCTACAAGTCTGTGGGTGAAGTATGCATGAGGTGGACCAAACATGTTCATCCAGGCACCCCTTTCAACATGACTGCCCTTATCATAACCATTAAACTACTGCACTCTTACAACGTGAAAGTCAGCAGCAAACATGCAGCAAACCTCTTCATTATATCTGTCAGTTCTCTACTCCACAATGCAGGTGATAAATAAACAAGCTCCATTTTTGATAATATTACTTGCCATAGTCAACCATCTAAAATTAAAGGCATTTATCTAGTGCACATGAACATTTGTAGTATAAATAACAGATGTCCTCAATTAAAAGTATGGACTCATCAGTACAACCCTAAATTTATCCCCATCACTGAATGAAAACCACTTCCATCCTTCCCACACAGTTCCTTAACAAACATGCAATGTTCACTAACAACAGGTCAGACACTAGGCATCCACGAGGTGCACTTTAACTTGTAGAGGTGGAGGCAAACAATCCCCCAGTATTACTGAGCAGCAGCAAGGCAGCCTCAGACAACAAGTCCAACTGGCAACTTGTACAAAATTTCCATGGGGGAGTCACACAAACCTGGGCAGAATGGAAAAAGAAGCTATATACATATATATATATATATATATATATATATATATATATATATATATATATATATATATATATATAGGTCTACTTCACATCACCTAAAACCTATCTGACTGACTTTCATTTCACTGAGATCAAATCATCTAATTTCAAAATACTGAAAACTCATTTGACTGAATCTCATTTCACTGAAAGCTTACAATGCTAAATTTCAAAAGACTAAACATTAAACCATAGACAAACGCACTCACAACACTACTAACTACCTCTTTCCAGAACTTAAAATCTACTTACCCTCTTAATAGAAACCGGACAATATAAAACTAAGTGGGGGCTGTGCCCCCCACACAACCCCTAACTATATATACTAACTTCAAGATCGCACTACAGTGGGGAAAAAGGGCATATACCTTTTATTTGCCTTACAGTACTCTGCACACTGTCACTACTGTTGGGAATGCATATAACATCTGCCATATTACTTTAGATATTTCCCATAAGAATGTAAAGAGACATGCCCACATTTAAAAGCACTACAACACTACTCTCTACATGACTGTCAGTATTCTGTTTGGTAAATTAAAAGTTTCACTCCTTTCGTCTCGCCAAATTTGTCTTTGGTTGTTTTGAAAACTAAGGTAAAAAAATACAATTTTGCCAAAACTGAATATTCCATGTAAGTACAAACCACTTATCTTGAACAACCAAAACAGTTTTGAAAGGTAATAGAACAGCACTTCCAATGTTTTCCCAAAAGCAGGTAGTTGTACTAAGTTAGCAAGGGTAACACTTTCTCAGCTAATTCAGAATAGCAGCAACCTCACAAACTACCTACCAACCTGACATTTTCTAACCCATCTTCTATCCAGCCATTGTCTCCACTTCACAAGATTGCTGCCATCCCCCAATATATTTCAAGGTCATTGCCAAAAATATATATAAGCTCTGTAAAAACATGGGCACTCGATACAACAAGATTGCTGCCTTCCCCCAATCTATTTCAAGGTAATGCCGAAAAGTAATATATAAGCTCAGTAAAAACATGGGTACTCGATACAACCCAAGTTTCCCTCTTTATACCTCAAAAATCTAAAATTAGATAGCCATATTATACGTAAGCCTATGGCACACTTATGCACTTTCTCTGCCACAACAAAATACTCCCTTATAGCTTAATATTTGTCATGGTTATTCTCCTAACTAAATCTTCTTCCTCAGTCTCTGCAAATGACTTCGATCCTATTTTCATCCTCTGCCCAATAGCTAACATACTTAAAAAAATAGCATATGATCAAATTCGTGAGTATCATCTAAAATATGGTAAACACAGATAGACAACATGGTTTCCATTGTAACTTTAGCACACTTAAACAGTTATTTATTCTTTGATTGACCACATCTTTACAAACATACAGGAGCCATCATGCTGGATCTTAACAGAGTTTTTATAACTGCTGACCATGTTATGTTCCTGCATAAATTGTCAGACGTAGTTCTCAAGTCATTGTACCACTTCCATAGAGAACATTATCTTACCAGCACAACATTAAAAGTGGCTGGTTCTTACAATACTACTCAAACTGGGAGTATAACATGAGGGGTCTCACAATATTAATTCCTGAGCTCTTTGAAATTCTCAATGTGTACCAATAATCTACCCTTGGATCAGCCTCATATTAATTGTATAATGTATGCAGACGACATTGTCATGGCCAGATAAGACAAATAGTCATCTATTCTGAATATTGAGTATAAGAAGGTTTCTTAAGCTATATGGAACTGGCTTTGTGAAACTAAGCTGTCCATCAATGCACAAAACACAGTTATGCTGTTTTGCACCTGTAGAAAACTACATAATATCCCTAGCAACAGCATTACAGCCCCACTGGACATCTCTCTCTCTATCACTACTCATCAGAGGTATATAGGACTGATGTTATACCAAAAACTGTCATCACACCAACACACAGAAACTCAGGTTATCAAACTATTAACTCCATTTAAAGTCTCAGAAAATACCTAACTTGTTGACCACTGAGGCTAGGCAAGCCATTGCCATAAACATACTCCTCCCTACACCGGAATACTACCTCCCTGTAAATGCACTTCTCTTTACATGCAGTACTGCACTCATTCAGCTGGCTAAGAATATAATAACTAGATTCATATACCTAGTTAACAAGTATGAGCATCACTACACTGCTCTGTTACAGCCAGAGCTACTTTAATACTTAATGCATTCTTCTACAAAATATTAAATTATGGCTAATATCCAGCACTCCTCATCAGGCTACAGTAAGAGGCCAGTCCTATAATCTTAGAAATAATGAGGGTATTCACTTACAGGCCCCCAATCACACTTGGTATATGTGAAAGAACTTTCTCCAGAATAGTTCTGTTTGGAACAATCTCCCAGAGAACATTAGAAATACAGACCAACTACTGACTGCCAAGAAAACACGCAGAAACCATCTAATTAAATTAAATGCCAGTGGTACAGTGGCATGGGCGATGCAACTGTATGCTAGTTCTTAGGTTCCAGTGTACTGGTAATTCCATTCAAAAATGTGCAGGTTTAGTCTGTTTGATATTACCTTAGGATAGCAAGACTGATGCAAATATAATTATCCGCCCTTCCTTTTTTGCACAGTCATGCAACATTCATAGACTGATTCCTAGTCCATTATACTGTAGCAACATTTTATAGTGCTGCAAGTAGTGCAATATGTATACATGAAATTCTCTGTGAACAACAAAGGTTCAAAACTTCAGCATTGCATAATCAATGTATTCATCTTTGTAAATGTTGTTTAATGTTTATATATTGTACATGTATCCTTAGCAAATGCCTTAATGATGGCATTGTTTTTTTTTCTTTGTACTTCTAAGTGCATTTCTTAATGGTTATTATCTTTACCATTGTGGGCCAGGTCATGGCTGAAAAGGGTCCCTGGAAAAGTTCACTTAGCTGGTTAATAAAGTATATTAAAAAAACATAAAAACTTGCTCATTTTTTTCTGTTTACTGTGCTTATTTATCTGACAAAGAATCACGTTCTCCTTTCTCTGAAGGCTACAGGTGTAGAGGACTAGATGCCTAAACTTCAGGCATCAGTACTTTTTTTTCTGTTTTATTGGCATTGTTACTTGGTGTTCCATCAATTTAGTAGTATAGTGTTTTCATACTTCTTTGCCCACCTCTTTTCTTCTTACTAGCTTCTATTTTTACAAGCCTATCCACACACACGCAAATGTCCTATGGTGTCATGGCTGTGTTGATTGTGAAGGCACTGATATTGTATCAGACATGTACTTTCTACCCTGACAATGTCTGTTACTGTGATCAAAGTTCAAAATACCTTATATGTAGAGAAGACCTACACTTTCCACTAAAATACCTTCTAGAACATTTAAACATCTGTCTGCATCTCTCAGCTATCTGGTCTAAGTACCTGCAGATGAAGTACTAAAGCACTTATATAAAATTGTTGTTCCTCTCAAAAGGCCAGTAATCAACACAAAAGGCAAAAGCAAAAGGCTGAACAGCAATATCTACTGATAATGATATTGTTATCCAACAGTAAACATTAAAATTATGTTTTATATATTTACAAAATCCTGATACCAGGCAGTGACAGAGTTTTTTTTTTAATTGACAAATAATCCCGCTTTACAGAAGGTTATGTCATGGTTATATTTAACCTCCCATGAATGCCCTAAATCATTTTTCCATGTATGACTGTTTTGCTAATGGGCTCTGTCTTAATAACAAAGACAAATACCTTACCAAGATCTTTAACCCTGCAATTTGCAAATTATCCATGTATGTATCAGAGATGAGGACCTTTAGTAAGCTACACCTATATATACTGAACATCAGGATGATGTGTATGGGGTAGCACACATTTAAAGACTGTTCACATCTGTTCATCGTGATGAGGATTTTAAAGGACCTGAAGCAAGACTGAAGTTCCCAACCGTAATATGTCATTCAGTTTTTCAAGTTTATTTTTATCCATCATGTACTTTGACATAATTGTGCTTACTTTTTTCAGAATACAGGCATTGTAATGTATGCGTTATTTAAACCAACATAAGCATATTCAGTAATGGGAATAGATAAGAAAATATGAATTTTTGATAGCAATGTTTTAAAAGACACATTTTGTCTGTAGCATAATTAACCTTATATAGTAAGAGAATCTTGAGAACTCTAACTTTGCTTTTTCAGCAAATAATGAGCAATCATTAATGCCCAACAGGGTAGATGTTATCAGAGTGTTGTGGCCTTGGAAAGGTAATAATTCCCTGGTAACACCAACCCTGGAGGACATTATTGTGCTTAGAGAAAAGGCTATCTGTTAAACTGTTTTGTAGTTGTTTTTTTTTTGTTCTTTTTAACAGTTATATAATTTTTATATTTTTGATATAAAATAGTTCATCTGCCTAATGTCTCAAACTTTTCTCTAACATATATAGGTACAGACACATACACACACACACACACACACACACACACACACACACACACACACACACACACACACACACACACACACACACACACACAGACACACATACATATACATAGAAAAACACACACACTCACATACACACAAATACGCACAGACATTTGACCAGCAGTTACACCCACTTTGAAGAATAAATACAACTCACATGTCTCATTGTGATCAAATGAATGAAAAAATTCATAGAATGCAATGAACTGTAACCATCTGTGTCTCTTAACAGTCCTTAATTTTGCCATATAGTTCTGCTCTGTTCCTCATTAGTATGGCTGGTGAATCACTGAGGTTTAAAGTTAGTCAATAATTCCAGACATTAGAGTTTTATATTTATTGTTAAGACAATGCAAGCTAATGAGCTGCCTGTTGCAATCCAAAGAAGTTAGTATGCACTGTCACTGTCTCTTTTCTCTCTCCTTCACACTCCTTCTCTCTCCATTACACACAGACACACACACACACACACACACACACACACACACACACACACACACACACACACACACACACACACACACAAAGCATGTTACCTTTTTGTTTATATTTTTACACATGATAAACAGCAAAGAAGCATTTAAAAACTGTAAAAATGGCAGTCGTGTGTTTTTTTTTTCTCTGCCCTTCACTACAGCTCAATATGCTGCCATAAAATGATGGACTTGTTTTCTACTGAGCCCGTTTTGAGAACATTCATTCTCTAATTAGAGTGAAAATGTAAGTTTCACCCTTTCTCTAAGCAACAATAGGTTTAATTAATTTATTCATCATCCTGTGCAAACTTTATCCTGTTCAAGGTTGGAGAGGTGTCAGTGCCTATCCTGGCACTCAACAGGTGTAAGTCAGAGAATTAATCCTGAACGTGACAGGTGGTCACTACAGGGCATTCATCAAGGCTCACTTATACACGACAGGCACAAATACTGCAAGTTAGAGGATCATTGGTTCGCCATCTTTGGGTCATGAGAGGAAACTAAACTGCCTGCCAAAAAAAACATGTAAACACAGACAGCACATGCAAATTGCACACTCTAGGTGTCCCACCCAGGAACTGAACTAAGGAACATAGTACTATGATGCAAAAATGATAAATGGTAGACCACTATAGTGCTCAGTCCCATTTTAAGCTGCAGGTTCATCAAATTTTGGATATATGGCCATTATACAAATTTAAGAATTATGATTGGCTATTGAGACAAATGACAGTGAGGATATATAAACATTTTGTATACTGATTAGTCACAAGAAAAAATGTTGGAAATCAAATTGAGCCATTGTGTAACAGAAATAAAACCTTTCCTGGTTGTGCATTATTGCGTATTACATAAAAAAAACAAGAATTTGCAGTCTTCTGGTTAAAATAGCTTTCCCAAGAGTAAAGAATAACACTGAAAACCATCTACTGATACATTAGAAAATCATTGCTGCCAGTAAAGACAGATAAACATACTGCATGCATCTCTTTTTCCCTTAAGAAAAAAACAGCATACATATAACAAAAGCAAGTATGTGGAAATGCAGAAAACTAGATCAACCTTCCTCATTTCTCAGAAAGCACCATTAAAACCAAAAAGGAAAAACAGTAACACAAAGTCATATAAAACTTATTCATACTTTGTTAGACTGCTTTATGACATTTAGATGTTAACCCTAAATAAGTTAAACAACCATGCACCCAGCATCTTTCACTTTGTGGTGTTGGTCTTAAATTAAACACATGATATACTTACCCACGCCTCCTCTTGGATCCACTTAGTGCCATGTGGTTGTGGATTCTGGGACTAAACAAGAATTCAATGTACAAACAAAAATAAGAACAACTGCTGTAATAAGGATAATCAGCATTTGGGTATTCTTACTCTACACCTTCAGTTATCCAAATGCTCACTAAAATGGCACAAGAGCTCAATTCAATGGATGCTCAAACTACAAAAACTAAATTTTCCTTAATTGGTTTGCCAGAAAAACAGCTCCAAAAAAGATATAAATCTGCACCCAGAGAGGAAAAAAAATTCAATGTCCTTAGCGAAAACCAGTCATTTGGCTTAAATGACTTAACGGCAACCCTACAACCAATACAAATAGCAATCAGTAATATGGCAGATTAGCTAAATACAATCTCAACAACTTTATCTGACATCTCTAAAAGACTTTATTCCTCTGAAAACACAATAGCCCTTTACAAAGATAAACAGAAGCTTTCGAAAACTTCCAGTGACTCAAAAACTCAGGAAATAGTCAGACTAAATGATAAAATAACTGACCTGGAACATTATTCTTGAAGAAACAACTTTTTAATAAGAGGTGTACCAGAGAAGATCAACCATCAAGACCTGCCAAAAATAATTCAAGATATCTTTAAAAATCTAATTAATGATCAGTGCTCTAACATTACCATTGAAAGAGCTCATAGTGCATTACAGAGATTGTAGACTCTGTCCCAGACAAATCTATGCAAAGCTTCTTAACTGATGTGAAGAAATTACTTTCAGCAGCCAAAACCAAACCTGACTTTACTTGGAAGGGCTACAAAATCAAATTTACTATCAGTCTTCCCAGCCATATAAAAGGGACAAGACAAATGCTCTCCTTATGTTGTGACTATTTAATTAAGAATAGCATTAGGTTTTTAATGGCATATCCAGCCAAACTGTGTTTCATTATACAGGCTCTGAATATGCCATTATGGATCCACAGGAAGCAAATTTCATCTTTCACAAACTGTTGAAATTCATAAGTCCAATCTGATCTACTTACTGTTGCTCATGGCCTGGAATGGGGTGTGTGGTCGAGTGCATGTTTGAGCAGCATGACTTTCATCTCACAATACCTGCATTTACAAAATAGAAGAAAGGAATTGTTCCAATAGCCATGTTTCTAGTCCCATCACATAATCATTCATTTAATAAAGCAAAAGAAACATCAGATGTACTATCAACTCACCAACTGTTTCAGCACATACATTTTTTCATTGCTCCCTTATATGGAAACATCCTGTTTATGAGTAGAAAGAGCTCAAGACTAAAGGTGATCTTTAACTACTATTCCATATTTTTTTCAATGAATATACAACTGCATTACTGGACACATTAAGTGATAAATTTTAAGGAAACGAATGTTTCCAACTTACTATATAAGATAATACAGCTATCAATTATAGCTAATAGAGCAATGCCTACCTACAGATTCATAATGCCGCATTGTTGTAATCTCTCTTGGAACTGTTAATTTGAGTAATCTAAGTGACTTAGATGTTGTAAATCTTTAGGAATTAGTTTTTGAGCATAGTTGTAGTTTATTTAATGCTCTGGTTAAGTAAATCTTAATGTTGTATTCTAAAGCTTTTATAGGGTTCCTGATCATTTTAATGTGAATTAACAAGAGCCTTGCTATTTTGTTTAATGGAACTTTTTTGACCTTTAATGCTCTTAAAAAACTACAAATATCTCTTCTTAGTATTAGGTGTTTGGGGTTATGTCCAGTAGTTTTGACAGAACTGTCTTTTTTAATTACTGTCTTTATCTTTCAAAGGAAGCATGCTGGTCTTTATACACATCACTTTAATATAAGAATATAAAATCATTACCTAATTACTTTTTCTACCCTACAAACACTCTGTCTTGCATCATCAACCAGTTCATATTTTTTATTAATAAATGCACCTACTGCTTATCATATATGTTTAAACAGATAGCAAAACACAATTTTGTCACACCTATGCTGTCCAATTATATAATACATTCAAGAGCATTCCATACTTTTTTGTCATATCTATATACATTTCAACATTTCCTGCTTTCTCTAATCATTTGATTTCCTTTTTAATGACAAACCTACTTCATATAGAGTCTTGGAATATAAAAGGTTTACAATGTTTAAAAAAAGAAAGGTGTTCTTTCATCTTTTTTACAAAGCTAAAACTTCCATAGCTTTTCTCCAAGAAACACACATGAAACAAGAGCAGTGTGAGAAGATGAAGGCTAAAAAATGGATAAAAGTTATTATTATCTGGCCATTTAAATAAAAAAATAGGGACTGCTATTATAATTAAATCTGCCTACCAACATCAGATTGCCAATTTGGTAATTGACCCACAAGGTAGATGGTGTTATTGTGTGGTTAACCATACTAATCTAAACAAGCATATGTTATTCTAAAATCCCTATGCCCCATGTCAAGGACAGAATGAATTCACTGCAAATCTGTACTCCTTACTTAGTCAAGTAAAAAAATATGTTATAATTATAGGAAACTGGAACTCAGTGTTAGAACCAAGTGACAGCACTGGCAAAATGCTCCCAAATATAATTCAGTCTCATCATTTATTTTAGATCTAGCCACTGAACTAGATCTCTCTAATCCTCTTAAGATTTTTACATCTTTTACTCATGCTGACCATTTTAATCATAATTTCACCTATTACTTCAGCTGCCATAAAACTTGGTTTCATATTGATTTTTTTCTAATTTCAAACAGCATAACTTATGCCCTTTCACATTTCATTAGAGGAGCTAGATATTTCTCAGATCACTTGAAAATAATTCCATAATTTCATTAGGATAAGCTAAAAATGTCAAAAAATACAGTTATTCCACTTAATCCCTGGTTACTACAAAAAAGCGATGTTAAACATAAAATAAATGTCCTCCTCAGAAAATTTTGTGCTGGCATATTTAAGTTAGAGGTCAAAACCAATATTCAATGGGCTACTTTAAAAGCCCACATCAGAGGAATCCTAATTGGTAAAGCATCCTTTTATATCCAATCCCTTAAATGCAAAGAGGCTAACCTCAAAGAAACAACTGTGAGTGTTAGAAAAAAATATCTGCCAATTATAATGAACAACTGGAATCATAGATCAAAACATTCAAAAACAGCTATATCTTCTATACCAAGAACAACATTCACAATATGAATCCAAAATGTTAGTACAATACTCATGATGTGCACAATGCCCCTGTAAACCTCTTGCTAAAATCCTTAAACTGCAGCCTAATTGTCATTATATTTCTAGTTTAAACATCAATAATTCCACTATCACATCTAAAAAAAAACAGTCAACATTTTCTTAAATTATATACTGACATTTATAATGGTACCAGAAAGTGATCCAAATTCATAATGTAGAACTTATTTTGAATCATTACCAATCTATCAATTCTACTCAAAAAGAACACTTATCTAAACCTTTCACATCCTTTGAAGTCTCTAATTGTGTAAAACTCCTTGTCAGTTTTAAAACACCTGACCCTGATGCTTATATTACTGAATTATACAAATGTTTCCACCCTGTTATTTCCAAAACCCTTCTTAATGTTTGCAACCACATTAGCAAATATGGAATTGCATATCTCTACTTAAACCAATCTAAAACTATTATGTTACCTAAACCAAAGAATCTTCAGATCACTGTAACTATAGACCTATAGCTCTTATGAAGTTTGATATAAAGATTTATGCCTCTCTGTTAACAAACAGACATCAGGCTTCCTTACAAATAGGCAAGTTAGTGATTACACATTAACTCTTGAATCATTGCAAACTGTAAAACCCTACAAAGGCCATGAATATTTCACTCTTGCAATAGTTGTTTCTAAAGTTTTTTTCAGAGCTGTCCCTTACAGTTTTCTATTTAAGATAATGATCAAATTTGACATTCCAAATAAATGTGTTGAATACGCCCAGGTCTTATACAAAAATCCCCATTACAAGACTTTATAGTAATATGTCATATTTTTACGTGATACACATAAATATGGTGTCAGACAAGGTTGTCCTTTAGCCTTGCTCCTTTTTACTCTTTACTTAGAACCCCTTCTTATTCAACTTACATGTGAAACCTATTTCAGCTTTCCTAAATTTTCTAATATTAACATCCCATTCACTGCTTTTGCCGATGATTTAAATATTTATTTAGCCAACCCTAACTCAGACATTCCAAAAATTTTAATTACCCTTAATAACTTAAAAAAACTCTAATTACAAAATTAATTTACAAAAGTCACTACTTCTTCCTCTTAAGACTAGCTATAACTCACTAAAAATAAAAATACCAATCAAAGTAAATTATCTTGTTGCTAAGATATCTAGGGCTTATATTCCATCAAAATACTTCTTGTAACTATAAAGCTAGTATCCTTGATACATGGCCACATACTCTTGAAAATATAAAGAGGTGGTCAAACCTCAAAGTTTAATTTCTTTCAAATGTTGCCATCATCAAAATGAACATCTTCCCAAAACTCCTCTTCTTTATGATGACATCCTTTCAAAAAATTCCTAGAAAATTATTTAATAGTATTATTCCAACACTGTACCAATTCATCTGGGCATCCAAATCAATAAGTATTGCAAACAATAAACTAACTTTTTTCAAACAAAATGGTGGAGTTAGTTTCCTGATGTTTACTTGTACTATCTAATTATCAATTCTAATAAACATTTCCAGATAGTTATATTTATTTATCACAATAATTTATGGTGCCCTTACTGAATAAGAATATGGGCTAGCACAATACATTCCTACCCTTTAACTCTATGGCCATTCCATTTCTAAACTACAAAATCCTAAAGCAACTTAAAATGTATAATACTATAATTAACATGGTCTTGTTATTTCAAATTTTACTAAAATTGTTAAACATTTGCCCAATTCATCAGTTATTTCAGCCAGTAAGCCTAAATCCTAATATTATACTATTAAATAACATGCTTAGCTTATCTCAATTTCCTCTGCTCATAAACAAATTAGTAAACGACTTTCTAACATTTCATCATCTATCAATAGAACAAATGATACGAAATCTCAACCTTCCCAAAAGTTATTTTATTTATTTATTTATTTATTTATTTATTTATTTATTATCATTGGTTAACCGGCTTAGTCCAACTTTGCCATGGGCCCATTTTCAGTGGAGACCCGAGGAAAAAAGGTCCAGATACAGTAACAGTTAATCAATAAAATAGCACTACAATAAGTATAATAGACAAGAAGTAATTACATGCCATTGAAATGATACACAATAAAATACATTTGTATACCAGTTCAAAGTAATCAATCACAATAAATTATTTATAATTTATAGTGATGTATTTATAATTTATGTTTTATTTTATTTTAGCATTTTTTTTATTTTAGGATATTTTATTATAGGATTTATTTATAATATTTATAATTATAATTATTTTCCCCTTATCAATCAAAATACAAATATTCTTTCAATTCTATACTCAGATGAGTCCAATCTTGAAAACAGAATCACTATTTTCAAAGAACTTTGGTCCTCCCTCTGATCCAACAAAGCTATTTCTAATTAATACAAACTTATTATAAACCATAAATCTCAAAATTATACTGTTGAACTGATATCTATTCTTCTAGCTTCAACAATGTTATACCAACTAAAATAATTTAATTTAACAGCAGATTCATTCCATTAAAAAAACTGTTCTACATTCAATTGATTATTTTAAATGAAACATAACCCTCTATAAAATGGCCAAAAACTTTTCTACATATTAAGCTTCCTGCATTGCTTGTGGATCAAACAAAGCTGATTTACTTCATTTGTAAATATTCCAAACAGATTTGGTCTGCTCTAACAAATTCTAGTGGCTAACTAACTAATTCTAGTGTCTCCAAGAACATATAAATGTCTTGGGAGTTTTCTATACTCCATCTTCAACCAACTGAAATTCAACCCAAAGATCAGAATTTATTAATTATGTTATCTATAGTTTTCAAATTTTATATTCCCAAAACTGGTTAGTCATAAAAGCCTTGAAATGGGATGGTTTTACTGAATGCCTGGTACAATATCATAAATGTTTTAAGTTTCTAACGTACTCCAACTGTAATGGTAATAAGTGGCAATCAATTTCCAAAAAAAAAAAAATTCTAAAAATTTTTTTTAGTATTTCTCATTTTAATAACTCTTTTAACATGCATGACTGAGTAATGTCAATCTATGTTGTAATTTATGCTTTTAATACAAAGGTAATGCCTTTACATTTAACTAATTTGCTCTGCTATCAATGTTTTCTTTGTACCAGCTTACTTGCAAAATTAACCTTTATTGATTTGCATATAATGTTCATAGTTATTTATGTTTTCTTACACTCTGCTTTACTAATGACATTATTGGTTCCTTTCAACTCTGATTCATACTAGTTTTTAAATACAAAAAAGTTTAAATATAAAAAAAATGCTGAGAAACAAAAATTTATTTACATCATAAATTTTACACAATTTTCCTAAAAGAAAACAAAAAGCAGCATAACTGAATGGTGTAAATAAATTTGTAATTTTTTATCAGATAAATTACCAAAAATCATTGATCTCTGTTTAATGTATATCATTCTGACTGCCTCTGTAGCTAACATATGTGCTACTGATCTCAAGTAAAGATGCATTAGAATGTTACCAGTAGAAAAAGCAAATGTACTAAATATATGCATAAACCTTTTATTTTGACAGCATTTCATGCATTAGTTTTACTTGTGATTAAGCATATCATTTTAAGTATAGCTGTGTACCTGTCATTTTTAACAGATGTTAATAGAAAGACAATAGAAAACCAGTGTTTGTTTCAGCAAGGAAATGAACATGACATTGTAAAATTAAAAAAATGAAATACAGTTCAACATTCTTCCCAACATGTGTTTCTATTAAGGCTGTTTAAGCTGTATGTCTTTAGTGGAATAAAGGATGATTGAAAAGTGCTGTCGACCTGGAAGTAGATGTCTTTGTATTCGGACTGGTCACTTGTTTTGCTGCTGCATGTGGAGAATGCAGTTAAGAGATAATGTTCTTCTGAGTGACCTGTTTCTAGATTCATGAAGAATGGGAGAATTACTTTATACCTGGAAATGTTTAATTTGTGCATTTATGCCTGCTTCATTTCTTCCTTAATATTATCTTCTCAGCATGAAATGTGCATCCTCCTCTTTTATTTTTCATTTTAATATCTTCATATGCAATCATATTTAATATCCTGTCTCATTTTGGACAAACCAGGGTTCCCATCTCTAGTTTCTTCTGATTTCTTGTCTCAGCCCTAATTTGTGGTTGGCCAAAAAGGTAAGTATTATTCATTGTTGCTGCCAGTAGTTTGAATGTGTATTACTAATATTTGTGTCTACCTTTGGAAGATAAGTCTAAAATTCAGAGTTGCCTTACGTTGTACAATATACTTTTATGCAAGAGTAATATTTCAAATGTTTGTTTTATTTTCTTTTACACTCTTATATATGCAGTTCACGTTTATCTAATTTCATCTCTGCCACTTTTAGTTATAATTATCTAATAGCCTGTTACTCTGACCTGTATTTTATATGTGTACAATTTTATGAAAAACTTACTTGCTATTTAGTCTACTACTTCCTTTTCTGCAGTTTTATTATTTATAAGGGAAAGAAGTGTACCAATTAAATCTAAAGACATTTTAATTTCTAAACAGTTCCTAATTTATGCACTTGCTAATATTTTTAGCCATGGTCTTACTTAAGACAGTGCCTGTTACCAGTTTAATTTGCTTTATGGATTTTTTCAGAGCCCAATAAGTACCTTTTCTCATTTAAATTTAATGATGCTACATCAGCATAAGCAGTCATAGTCTACTTGTAGGGGATTATACTGAGTGGGTGGCCACACTTGATCCCCATTAGTTTCACATTATTATACTGGAGTGAAACCTTCACCAGACAGAGGACTATCTTGTCTCTCTGTGAAACCTTAGGATCTTAATGTTTATTACAAGGTTAACAATAAGGTTTGTGATTTCTTGGCCCCAAGTAAAGAACTGAGCACAAATTTTCAGTTGTGTCCGCAGCAAGTCAAGTATTGTTTGTGAGGTTATTTTACAATTACATAAGGTTTGTTGTTTGATGCTGACTTTTATTGAAATTATTTCAGTCGATATATTTTCTTTGATCAAAAAGTTGTTTTATTTATTTATTTATTGTTTTCTTTTGCAAAAAAAAATTGATAAATGTGTCATACTTGAAAAGGGTCTTTGGACCACAGTTCTCAGCCAGTTAATAAATCTATAAAAATAAAAATAAATGAAACATGCTTCTAATTTATACGTTTTGCCATTATTTTTTTCTGGGATGGGTTGCTTTCTCTCTTATTTTTTTTCAGATTTATTTGGGCAGATCATTTGTTTTCCATTCTATGTGTGCTTGTTTTTTTAACATGGTCTGGATTTGTTTCTTGATGAATCAGGTGGTGAGAATGCCTTTTCTTTAACATAGCACTTTTTTCATTGTTAGAATTGATATAGCTGGAATACTTTCCTTGTGTGATGGCTCATTTTTTAAGGGAGTTTTTCTCTTAGCCTTACTGTTGTGCTGTCATGGACTCTATTTAATAAGGGCATATGGGATGAAGCCCTTCACAAAGTACCCCCACCCCTTGCAAAATGCATTTGCACATTTATTTATTTTTTGAAGTGACATTTTATACCAATTATATGCTTCATCAAAATGCTCCTACGGATGTGTCACTTTTTATCATAGAAGAAGCAGTTTGCGACTAGTTATGAAATACTAATCTTGTGTTTTTATTGGACATCAAGTCACTCAGTAATTTTGACCTGTGCATGAAAGCAGTATTCCCACTCAAGGTTTTCATTACTCAATACTCTACACAGTTTAGGAATGACAGAGGGTCACTCTCTGTTTTAGATTCTCATTAGAATCTAATTGAAAAAACATTATTTTTCTGTATATCCTGGATGCAGATTCAAACTGCAGCTTTATTCTCAGTTACCACTAACCAGGGGATAAGAAATTATTCCTAAAAGAGTTAATAGATTTTCTTATCATCTCAGAATCAATGCATACTGACTGGTTAATTGTGTGTAGCTTTAACATGTAAGTAAATGAAAAGTTGATAACTTACTAAAGAATTCACAAACACCTTACAGGATTAAAAGTCAATGTTTGTAAATCAGAATTTACAGGGATATAAAAGTACACAACTTAGAAATCCAAAGAAATGTGGGAGGATTTTAAAGACAACTTAGACATTCAAAGACATTTGGGAGGATTATAAAGACCCTTAGTTCCAAAAAAGGCTTTCCATAATCAATCTTTGTTATAAAATTATGTTCTTAGATGCTGACTGTTGTTAAATAAACAGTTACTTCCCTTTTATTCCTACAAATACATCATTTCATACTAACCAGTCAACAAGTAATTTTCTGCCCCTCCACAGATTTATACAATACCTTCACTTCTATTGCAGATCTGTGCACAAATTTATACAATACCTTCACTTCTATCTCAAATTAGTGCACACATTTATACAATCCCTTCACTTCTATCTCAAATCAGTGCAGAAGAAGGCTATAGAAGGTCTGCTTCAAAATACCAGCTATAAATATAGCTCTCAATTTTACTACTTACACTCTGCTATTCTTTAAAGAGACTAGTAAGAGTTGCACAGCTCACACTAAAAAGGTCCTTCTCTTACCACATGCCAATTTGTGATTCAGGGACATGCTAGCTAGGATAAGGTAAGACCTCACTATCAGCTAATTTCCATGTCTCTAAAGTGCATTTACTGCCATGAAATTCATATAATTGCTTATCTGAAACATGGTAGTAAACTGCTACTTGTGTAGGCAGTGGAATCCTCTCCCAGTCACTCTTACACAGACACACACACACACATACACACACACTTACATACTCATACACACAAACATACCACAATACCCATACCTGTCCCTAACCTGCCCACCTTCCTGTGGTTGCCCCAACTCCTATAAAATTTGAAGTGCCATTATGACACCTATTATGACTTGTGGTCTGGTGTATCACCCTACCCTCAATCCATGTACTGTAGATATCATTACAACACTTACATTTGAGTATAATCTACAGTGGTCCAATATATTTCCCCATCCTGATCCCCTTTATGCTGTTGGTGCCATTATGGCACTTGCTTTAAGTATTCTGCAGTGTATATTGATCCCCCAAACCAACGCCCACCTAGTCCTTGTGTGACAGACCATATTCTAGGCCAGTAATCAAGGAGCCTTAATCCTCACTATTGACACCAGTGAGGTACAGCCACTAGGAGCAAAAATGGGTTCACACAGTGTTTTCAGATGCAGAGCTCTGCACCAAGCACAGTGTTCCTTAACAGCACACTGGGAGCATACTCCAGACCTGGGGCTGGTCTCTCTGTATTTCTCCAGGGCTTAAACAAGACTCCACAATGACCACTTTAGAGCACTGTGTTCCTGTTCCAAGTAACTGACATATGTACTTGGTTATTTGATTTTCACACACACATATACATACACACACACACACACACACACACACACACACATACACACACACACACACACACACACCTGGAAAAGGTTGGTACAGATTTACCAGCTGTGCCCCCTCTCTCCAGACTATAAGGTAATTACACTGACACCAGTCAGCTACTCTAAGGCTCTTACAGGGGTACCCTATTTGTACTGAGTACAATTGATAATAATACTAATGGTACAGATTGACCAATGCAGCAAGGCTTTCAGGAGCGACCACAGTGTCACTAAAATAAGCATAATTATTCTCAAGATGTTAAAATTATTCTCTAAAAGACCAGCCACAATGAAAGGCATAGAAATAGTTAATAGTAAATAAAATAGAAAACATGAGAATACTGAATATCTAGTTGCAATAAACACTAGAGTTTCAATCACAGGAGATATACAAAAATAACATAGGTGGATAGATTCACACAGATGCAGAAAAACATACTTAACTGATCTCACTATATTTTCTGGACTGAATAAAGAATTACTGTTCCCTGGTTACTTACTAAAACAAATTAAGATGAAGTGTGCTGAGTTGCTCACTACAACAAGACAAAATGAAGTGTGCTGAGTTGCTTACTCCAGCAATGCAAGGTGAGGTATGAGGTTCTGTCAGATATCTGTGAGAGGTCTTTCCTGTCAGGTTCTAAAAAACAAAGTGCTGCTTTCAGAATTTCAGAATATCTTTCACCAATATCTAAAAAAATGGTTATAGAATTAAATCTCATCTAGTCACCTGACTCTGGTATAATGCATACCAATAGCTTTGCTAAGATCTGTTACAGCATCTAAAATCTAGAAAACTATTTCAAAAACTTCCACTCTTCCAGGGTAGCAATTAGTTCACCCCTAAGGACAATACAGTAAGATTCCTTGTCCTGGTTTTCACAGACATTTTTGTCTCTGGCTGCAATCAGACCTGTAAGATAGAATGTTTATGGCTTAGACCATTTAATTTTCAAGCTATTTTTCAAAATTAGCTGGACTGAGATTAGCCTCTTCCCTTCCAGAATTCTCTGTTAAAACATATATTTGATCAATTATAATAATACTGTCTGACATACATATATATATCTTTTCTATCTAGCAAGACCCAGTGTTGATGCACTTTTAACGCAAGCAACTTTACAAATGTATTTTTAACACACGCATTTGTACAAATCAGTGTGAAAATCAAATGACTTACAATTATTTACAAAATTCCAGCTAACTATGCTGGCATATGTTACATATGCACTGCCCTACTCTCCCTGACACAGATGGCACTACCTCATATCATCACATCTCTCCACCCTTGAAAGACTCAAGCTAGTTTTTCAAGTGACCCTGGAAAAATGTTGCTTGACAGAAATGGACCTGTCTGGGGACAAATTAACCTATACCCTATCTTGAAAGCTCATCTGCATTGGCATTGCTGAGTCCACTATGATGCTGCACTGTCATGTCATATGCCTGCAACCCTTGGCTCCACCTTAATAACTTGGCATTTTGATGGCTTGTACAATGTAGCCATGTTAAGGGATTATGGTCTGTAACCACAGTGAATTTGCTTCCATACAGATAGGGCTGAAGTTTCTGGAGTACCCATACTATGGCTACACTTTTTTTCTACAGCTGCATAATATTCCTCCCTGGGTTGGGAGTCTATATATAACTGTGTACTCCCTCTGAGGAAACCTGACTGAGTACAGCCCCCACCCCATGGTTTGAAGCATCCACCTGCACAACAAATTCTTTGCTGTAATCTGGACTAGCTAACACAGTGGGTCCTCCAAAATCCCCTTTAAACTTTTGGAATCCTTGCTCACAGGCTGAGGTCCACACTACCTTATCTGGCCTATTTTCCTTGTCAGCTCTGTGAGGGGAGTAGCTATTGTACTATAATTGGGAACAAACTTTCTATAGTACCCTACTGTCCCTAGGAATGCCCTCACCTGCTTTTTGGTAACAAGAGCAGGCTCTTCCTGCCATCCACTGCAAATACTCAGCTCCAGGGCCTCCCTATCATGGTAAGGCTTTATAGTACAATTTGTTTCCCTGCCTCCCACCTAGCAGGTTTACTATGTAATTAACATCACTGCCCTTCCTTACCACTTTGATGGGTACTTCCCAAGCTGCCTGCAGCTTATTGTGTCTGACAGGAATGAGCACCATAACCTGTTGCCCCACAGCATACTCTCGGGGTCAAGCATTCCTGTCATACCAGACCTTTTTCTGCTGTTGGGCTCCTGCCAGGCTCTCCTGGGCCAAGCCCATGAGCTCTGTAAGCCTTGTCCTGAGGTTTAGGGTATATGCCATAACAGACTCCTTGTGGGATTCCCACTCATCATGAATCAAATCTAAAGGTCCCCTCACCCTATGCCCATACAGCAACTCAAAGGGTGAAAAACCTGTGGATTCCCGGGGTACCTCTCTGTACGCAAACAGCAGACAAGGCAAATATTTTCCCACTCTCTTTTAAACTAGTCTGCAAATGCCCATAGCATGGTGTTTAGCATAGAGTTTAACCTCTCCACAAGACCATTAGCCTGGCAGTGATAGGGGATAGTCTTTAGGTGTTTCACCCCACAGTGCTTCCACATTCAAGCCAGCAGGTCTGACATGAAATTGGCACCTTTATCAATCAGTATTTCTCTCAGGAAACTTACCCTGTTGAAAATCTCTAACAAAGCATTTGTTACCTTCTCTGCCTCGATAAGAGCCACCACCTCAGGGTATCTAGCAGCATAGTCTACTACCACCAGGATATACTTCTTCAATGTGGACCTTGGTGTACTTAGAACCCCACAATATCCATAGCTACCCTCTGAAATGGCTCTTCAGTCACAGGCAAAGATATCAAAGGAGCTTTGACTTTGTCTCCTGCCTTGCCTATCTTTCGGCACTGCTCATAGGTCCTGCAGTACCCTGTTACATCTCTTACAATCCCAGGCCAATAAAAGTTCTGCATAATATGTCTCTTGGTATGCTTTATGCCCATATGCCCTGCAAAAGGAATGTCATGGGCTAGGGCTAGAAGTGCTAGAAAGTAGAACCTGGGCTCTACCCACTGTTGTATTACCTCACCCTCTAGCCCTCCCTCAGAGGTAAACTCCCTATATAGTAACCCTTTGTTCTACTATACAGACTACCTTTTTTCTTTCAGAATCAGGTGCCTCCTTACCTACCCCCTCAAGCCTCATAAGGTAGGGTCCAAAAGCTGAACCTGTCTCAGCTGTACCTTTGTAACCCTTCCCAGCTCCCTTTCCACAGGAAGCATGGTATCTTCTGACAATGGTACCTCACTGTCAGCCTGGGTACTACCACTCACCACATTAGCATTCAGCACATCTCTGGGGCCAACCCTATGTGGCACTGCATGTCTTTATATAGAGAAACATGCAGCACTGTGTTAGAGAGGTTGCTGGATCGGGAAAAGGTACCATGATGTATACACAGCAGTGTACACATCACGGTACCTTAAAGAATCCTGGCCATAGTCTTAGCTAAGCCATTGACTTACACTGATGACATAACTCTGTCCACATATACAATAACCTAACATTTCAAGTGTGCACTTATTGTACCATCTCCTAAAAATCACAGTGCCCACTTACACCTGATTATAGAACAATTGCAAATAGTTGCCCCTTAGTAAAATGCTAAAACATTATGGCCAAACTGTAGAATATGCTCAAACACTTAATTCTTTTTATCAGACAAGCACATATTTTCTGATCTAAATGGAGCAATCTTATTTTTAATGTATCGGAGGTATTCTAATATGGAGAAGAGACTGTTAACTGATACCATCTTTCTAGATATTACAAAGAGCATTCAAACTATTAATTATAATCTTTTACTGCACAGACTGGCTGATTGTTGCTTCTTTTCAGACATTACCTTGTGGCTGATGAACTATATTGCTAATAGAAAATTTGTTTTTATTCGTAGCAACTCATTTACTGACACTGATTTCCTTACTAAAGGTCTTTCTCAAACCCTAGTGATTGGCCCCCTATCTTTCTCACTTCTTATCAATAATGTCCTATGGCATCTGGAAAATATTAACTGCATCATGCATCATGTACTCAGATGATATGGTGTTAAGAAAGGCTCAAAACTCTTTTAAGGTATTAATGTCCTATTTAAAAATTATTTAATTTCAATACCGAACAGAAACACTAAAAGCAAAATGACTATTAACCTGCAATTATTTATAAACTGTTACATTTTTTGGAAATATCCAAAACTCATTAATTTACAGCCACTATCCAATATAGACCTTACTGGGATCCATTAATTATTCACTACTTAACAAATGTATTAATATACATTACTTGACCTAGATTCATACTCTGTACAATGAGGCTTAAATCAGCTCAGAGACACATAAAAATGTTATACCTTCTCATAACTGAGGCAAATTGGACTATTGCTATTAGTGTTTAATACTGATACTGAAATGCCTTACCCAACATCATTCCCCATTGACAGAGAACACTGTTTTACTAGGAGCAGCAGAAAATATAATTCTGCAGTTCTTTCAATTTTCAATCAATATACACCATCAGTGACATATCATGCACAGTGCTAACCGGTTACTAGTAACTGCAAGAGCTACTTTTCTGCTAAACACTTTAGCATGCAAAGTGCTAACTGAAAGTTAGTTTCCTATGCTAGCTAATAAGGCCATGGAAGGATATCCATTACATTCCTTAAGTATGCCGGCATCAGCCACTTAGAAGAATCTACCTAATTCTGTATAAAAATACATTACTACTCTTCAGGAAAAAAATAAATTGGGTGACTTCCAGTTTGGTGGCTAACTGTAAAACATATTAATTGGAGCTTTCCCAGTGTGAAAACTGAGAAACTGTCAAAAAAGACATACAAGTCATATATTTGAGTGAAAGCTGATAATCAAATAATAGATACATAGATCAGGCATTTTTATCAACAAGAGGAAAGGCTATGGAAAGCATTTCATAAAGAGAAACAAGACTAATATGGGATACACTGATTCTTTCTATAGAACAGGTTAGATTAATACACTTGATTTGAAGGGATACTACAAAGCTACACAACCAAGACTGATAATGCAAGTAGAGGTATACAGACCAAGTGGAAAAAAAAGGTGATCGTGACACAAGATCCACATATGAAGGCTATACAGAGATTAGGATTTTGGAAGCAAACCCATTTAAGGAATATTTTATTCATAAATTGGAAGACAACATTATAAAGACTAAACCACTGAGGGAATAGAGAAGGTTCTTGCAAACGCAAAGTGAAACTTGCATCAGTGGATAGGTAATCATAAATTTACCCTGGTCTGGCACTAGAGAGAGGAAGCTTGCAAATGCCCAAACACTCATGCCCAAGTATAATTACCCATGCCCAAGTTTAATTACCCCCTCACAACATCTAAGGGAATGATACCTTTCTACTATTTCTGTGAAGCATAGCTAGGCTTAAAAAGGCCATTTAGGGTTGTGAGCCTAGTATTCTTCTATGATCTTATTAAAGGAGATATTGCCAATAGGAATATATATATATATATATATATATATATATATATCTCACTAAAGGACCAGAGAAAATACAAGAGATGGGAGGAAGTACTTGGAAGAAATCAAAGGAATAATTATTAAGGCATATAAATCAAAGGAATAATTACTAAGGCATATACATTTCTGCATGATAAATACAAGAATCTATCAGAGGAGGTTATAACATATTAAAAAGGAAGACTAGAATGAAAACTTACAAAAGAAGAAAAGAAAAATGCAACAACTGTAAGATCCCTGTGCATACTATAAAGTCCAAATGATTTGGAATATTTGCATGAAAATGTCTACACAGGTACTCTTATACTCTGAGTAGGCTACAGCAGATTTTACCTTGAAAGGAGTATAGTTATTAGCAATGTGAAGGGGAAGAGAGAGGAAATTGTGGATTCACTTTCCTGGAATATCTGGAGTTTAATGAGTTTATGGACTCTTACAAAAAGTCCTGATACAATTTTGGGTAGAGCATAGTATGTTAACAAAGGAGATGGTGCTATTGCATTGGAGTTTAGGATTAGAATTCCCAAGGTACGAAAATACCTTGTTAAGTCTAATGTGACTTATAGCCAAAAAAAGCAATCATACAAAAACAGAAATCATAAATTAAACCATCACAAAAAGGTACATAGCTTATTACTAGGCTAATGACCCCTAGGGCCCTGCTCAGTCTAGGCACACTCCAAATCCATTTAGATCCTGAGTATTATGGGCATCTATATTGGGAGATGCATGTTAGTAGGGCAGTAACTAAGGGATTTGTAGAGGAGGTATTAGGATAATACTTTCTTTTTGACAGCCTCTGTCCATAAGGGACATACGGACTAGACCAGAGGGTAAATTTATGATTTCCCATTCAGTTGTCAAGGTTTCATTAGAATAGGGTCAGGGATGAACTCTGTTTTACATGGACAGGGATCCTATTCTATAGTGCAGTGACATTTGGGGGTACATGTCTGTGTCTTCAGAATGTTCTCTGTGTCACAAGCAAAGTTCATATCCATGGATCTAGTATTTCTGGTACTGTTTGGTTTGCGATTGTGCAAAAGGTCCATCAGGGCTGGGTCTGCGGCAGCCTTGTAAGGCAGGCAAAGATACCCTCTCAGCAGCCTGTAAGAGACTGAATACAGCGACAGAGATTTAGGCGATCAGTTTAGGACAAGACATTCATGCCCTGAATTCTCATGATAAGAAACCTTTGTGAGAGTTCCAGGTGTTGTAAGTGTCTGTTTAGATACATGCCAAAGGGGATATTGTATTCAGTGATAGGTCTGATAAGTGCCAAATAGAGTGGTACTATAACTTCCATGGACCTGAATGCCATTCCCTTAACTATAAATTACTCAAACCAGATGTCAGCAACGGTTTGAGGTTAGTTGAAATAGAGAAAAATATCAGAAAGGCGCTTATCATCCCTTTATTTTATACATTTTGATTAAAGTTTTAATATTTTAACTTGCATTGTTCTAGATGTGCACCTTCCCGTGGTGGTTTAGTTGTGCTGTTTCCTTATCTATAAACTGGGTGATAATGAATGATTTTCTTACTATTTTAACTACATGTTGTTCAAAGGCCAGATTGTTGTCTACATATGTTCCCAGATCCCTTACTAATGGGTCATCTCTTTGGGATGTTTTACTGATGGAGTAATTAACAGTTGACAGTTTCCCAAAGACCATTGCAATGCAGCTTTTGGCACTCAGTTTTAAGCCACAGCTTTGGCACCAGTCAGTTGTCTGTGTTAAACCCTCTTGCAAGATGCTGGTGTTTTGGATGGAATCTATAATAGCTTCCAATTTACAGTCATTTGTGAACTTTATGAGCCAGAAGCCTTGAACAATAGCCTTGACGTCTGAGAAGTAGATGACAAACAGGAGCAGACCCAGCACAGTGCCCTGGGGTACTCCACCAGTGACCAGTGTCTTGGTGAAAGTGGTATCACAAATCCTGACCTCTTGTGTCCTGTCTGTGAGCCAACAAGCAATCCAGAGAGTTATGTGAGGATTTATGCCTAGCTCAACGAGCCCGTCAACAATGCCTGAGTGGGGTGTTGTAAGGAATGTCTTGGACAGGTCAAGATATGCAATATGCACTGATTTACCCTCTTTCATTGCCTTGGTGACCTTCTCACAGAAGTGTACCAGGTTAAATAAGGATGACCTTCCCTTAACAAAGCCAAACTAATATTATTTCCACACAATGCCATGTTGTTTAACAGGTTTTGGACTTAATCATAACTTTATAGGGCAATATTAATGTCTAGGGACTTGCTACCATGCAGGGCACTGCTAACCACCACTGCATAGAGGGCATCTCCAAGCAAACTTGTGTGATTTATTTATCATTTCATTCTCCCATTATAACTACAACAGTCACATGGAACATTTGACCTGCCTTTGTTAGATCTTGAACAAAGTTTGTAGCTCTTAAAGTCTCATATATTAACACGATAATTACTGGTTTCTCATCAAAGTGAATATTTACTAATAATATATTTAAAAGCTAGCCATTCATAGATATCCCTAATAAAACATATCTGCATATTTCCTTGATGACTGTCATTATCCTGCAGAAAGTGATCTGGATTTATAACAGCATCTTTAATCCACTTTTATTTTTCTATTTTCTAATATCATCATCAGTGTGTGCTTCTTAAACATACATACGATATACATCCTGAATGCAGAAATAAGATATGACCATCTTTTGCATTTTACTGTATCTCATACTATTTACACTAATTGATAAAATTGCTAGAACATCATATACCATAAGCAATTAAGTTTTCAAATTCCATAAAGAATCATTCCCTGAAAAATCAGTGCAGGGAGGGGGGAGATGTAAAAGGGAAAGACAAACAAATGATATGGAGTTGTCATAGGCCTGATATGAATATGAACTGAGTCTTAGATTCAAATACTCTCACAAACACATGTCCTGCTACGTAAAATCAGTTTTTCATCTGAAGTAAGAAGTGAATGGTTTAGATAGCTTGCTTCTAGCTGCAAGTATAAAGGTTATAACTTGTAGCATTTGCTACAGTATTGGCTTTGTGAATACTTCATTCTGAACTGTTTTAGGCTATACCTTATTAAATACTTTTCCATAGAATTCTGGGACTTTTTCAACTTTGAGAGCTTAAGTTTTATCTGTAAATATTATGCATGCACAGTATCCCTTCAGGCTGCTTTCTTCTTACTGTGTTTTGCTGTTTCATTACTTTATGCCTTTATTTCATATTATGATATGCCTGGTCTTAAAGACATGTAAATGATGGTTGATTGATTTTAATTTACCTGCTGTTTGTAGTAATTTCTTCTCGGTTATTTTATAATGTACATATTTTTGTAATATGTAGTTTTACTGCATCTAACATTTTGCCGTTCCCCTGCTATGGCATTTAATAACTGATGCATAGTGCTTGCACGTTGTGACCTGAATATGGTTGAAGAGTATCCCTTGATCACATTACCCACTCTGTTAACAAACAAATAATAATCAATGGAGCACAGACACCTTATAACGATGCAGTAATTTCTCGAAAAGTGGCAGTACCCTAGGCAGTTCAAGACATACATCTCAACCTGCAAAGATTGAAAATAGAAACAAGCCCCTTGAAAAGTAGGAACACGCAGTCAAAATAGGGCATCTAATTAGCATACAATTAGCATAAAATTTGAAAACGAGGTACCTCATAACTTCCTTCTTCCAGTAGGAGCGTGTGATACTACTGAGAAGCACATGTTTAAAAAAAGAGAAACAAAAATGATGCTTCTGAGAAAGGATATGTAAGCTGTCTGTCCTCTTTCTTTAAATTGTTGTTGCCACTAGTATGTTGGTCATGTAGTGTGGTTTTATGTGCACTAGAAAGCTTCAAAAGTAACATATGATAAGGGAAATTCAGAAAATTGTGCAAAGGGGTAAATGAGACCTAAAAATGGATACATATCATCAAAATTAGGGACATCCTGTGCAGGATAACTTATGCCTGAAAATATGAATGTTAATCCAAAATAGGGACGGTTGTAAGGCCTGCTTCAAGATGGCATGTCATTGTCCTTTTTTCCTTCTTTGTTTTTTGGCAATCCTAATGACAGTGCTTCAGAGTTTTGTGACCTTTTGTTGTATGAAATCAACCAAGTCATTTGAGTTGCACTTCAGATTAGGTAGTAGGCTAGTATAACCAAGCAGATTTAATGAGGATGTTAAAGATGTCCATTCCTGTAGTAACTATTACTGTAGTAACTGTTACTGTAATCATTAGTGCTATTGTGTGTGGGTTGTAATTCTGCACTGTTTGGCCATATTTATTAAATGAACAGCAATGAAGATACAAAGCTGTCACTTAGGAAACTAGTCACTGATCCATCTCATGGTAGCTTCTTGGTGCCAAACAGTGGTCGCACACCTTGCCAATGTATTCATATATGCTTCTGTTTCATAAGGGACATTTTTGTATGCTGGGCTGAGATTCCATCAGCAATGCAGCTGAAAGACCTGACAGAGAACTTCAGCTCCATTCATTTTGTTTTACATTGCTAATCCAGCTTTAAATCAAGCATATCATGAATCCAGGGTAACAAGAAGGTTGTAATATTTTGCATTTCACCTCCTCACATGAGACCAAATATGCTAAGGTTATTAGAGCTGACATAATATTCCTTGTCACCAGTTTCTTATGTAAGCACCTGATAGACTTAAAGAAGAAAGTTGCTTCACATTAATGAAGCTGAACTCTGAAATTAATGTCATTTATATAAACTCTGAAATGTATTGTCTGTTCCTCTTCTACAGAGAGAAGGGTGTGACATTCTCAGTGGTTCTGGATCTAAATTCTTGAACTTTTATTCTCAGAGTCTTATCTTACAGTTTCTCAGACTAGTCAATAGAGATCTGTAAGTCAGTATGATGTGGTTATCCTTCTCATGAGGTGGGTTGGGGTTAAAGTCACTCTTGTAATGACTCCCACTGGAGAGAGCGGGTAGCAGTAGGAGTATTGTAGTAGTTAGGGGAGGGACAGGGAGTAGTGTCGGACTGACTGCATACCACAAATCCTCTCTCTGGGAGAAATAAGTGTAACATGCATTGCAGGCCATGCCTTGCACACACTGGGCTGTGGTTATCCAGCTGAGGACATCTCTACTTCCTGCTTCTGAATAGATTACTTACCCTAAGCCAGTCTGAGACACATCCAGAGTGTTGATATGGCCTTGTTCTCTGCACAGTGAAGTTCCTGTCCTTGAAAGTTTCACCAAGGGTCATTCCATGGCATGTACCTCAGAAAAGATGACAAGAATCTCAGGGAAAGACAGAGATGGCAGGCTATAGCAAGGGCCATGAGTTGGAATTTTAATACAATGCTGAAGAAATATAATATTTAGGTGACAAAGGATGATTTCTAGTTAAATCTTCCCTGCTTTAAACATTTATTGCAGGTATTAAGTTGAGCATAGTGCAGACAGATGCTGATGTTCATAATCTGAAGGGATGGATACATTAAATATTTTGATGTCAAAATACTGCTAAATGACAAAAGTCATACAAGAACATTACAGTGATGCACAGTGACATCTGTGTTTCTCGTTATGTATAATAAAGTGTCCTTATGCACTACCATATAAATGACACATTTCTGGGATGCTGGCCAGTAGGTTATTTGACAGGGAAAATGTGAAATCTCCTTCTGCGATATCTAAAAGAGCTTTAATCAGGATACATTAATGCATTACAGCCTTTCAAAGGACAAAATGGAAAACTGCGGTCAAAAGCAGTGAACATCAATGAACATAGATCTACAAAATTGTAATATATATCTTTATATCTGTGATATTTTACCGTAGATTTTCAAAACATACTGAGCATGATGGATGAACATGAAGCAGTACTTATTAAAATAATCAAAGCACAGAAGAATTTACTTCTGACACATGGGAGATTTACTGTCACCTCATGTAAACCATAGAGATATAGATATAGATACACCCCCAGATTTACTATTCCTCCATGCAGGACTAGCTTAGTCCTGCACAGAGGTGGCCGTTTAGGGGCAGGACGGCAGCGCGCCATGCATAGTAATGAGGCGCGCTGCCTGAGCTCCTAGTCTTACATGGAACGTGTAAGACTGCAGAGAGCATGTCTGAGAGTAGAGCTCTCAGAATATACATGCCCCCGCAATGAAGAACAGCAGAAATGGGTAAGAAATGAGCAAGACCACTCATAGGGGTCTGTATATCCCCACCAACAGTCCGCCTTGTGTATAACAGTAAAAGTATACAGAAATAAAATGAACAATCCCTTTTTTTATTTGTAAATATCTGATTAAAGCTAACTGTAGGTGCGCGGGTGTGCCCATTGCTCAGCTATGGTTAATGCAGCTTAAATGGCTGAAGAGGATAACAAGGAAGATATATGCAAATGAAGCAGCATAGCAATAGTGTAGTGGGCAGAGCATTCGCCTTACGAGTAGGCATTCCCAGTTCGAGTCCCACTGCCGCACATTCCATTTTCCATGGAAAAGCATGTTATGACTAATATTTATGTTGTATAACCCAGTAAATAACATATTTTCATGAACTGGAGTACTGCAGTAAATGCACATGTGAGATGTCAGAATCATAATGAATAAAGCACTAGTAAGCAGGTTTAAGCACCAATAAGATGTAGTAAGCATATTTAAGCACTAGTAAGTGAGCTTAAGCCTGTTTGTGTGGTGGTAAGCAATGCCTACATTGGTTAAGCAATTCTGACGCTAACTCTCTGTAAGCAGATATAACCGCAGATTAACAGTGTTTACCATCATGCAAACCTGCACAAACCCACTTACAAATACTCAAAAGTTTCCAAATCACTCTGTATCCAATGAACACACTTTCTTATTTTCGCATGCTTTGTTCCAAAATTTGGTAGTATGGTATACACGGTACCAAGATGACATTTTTATCATCATGAAAGGGACACAAGTGGACGCTGAGAGATTAGTTGACACTATGGGTTCCTTTTCATCATTCTTGGAATTTACGTTTCAATACCATGAGCATGTCATCAATTTTCTTGATATTAATATATATAAGGATGTGACATATAATAGATTTAGGACGACAATTTATAGAAAACCTTTTTACAGTAACTCCTTTTTACATTTTTCCAGTAATCACCCATTTTTTCAAAAAAGAGGGGTGATTAAAGGCCAATTGGTCAGAGCATCCAGAATGTGTTCGCTTGATGATGATTTTGAACAAGAGTGTAACACGTTGGGTCAGATGTTCTTGAATCGGGGTTATCCATCATCCTTGGTTCATGTATTGACTTTGGAAGTTTCAAACAAAAGAGCAGAGGGTTTACTTGGTCCTGTCTTAACATAAGGTTACTCTTCTACTAACGGGATCCGGTTACCTGTCGTTGTTACAAATACAGCGCCGGTAACGGATTCTGATGGTCAATTAAATTACATTACCAGTTTTATTACACAATTTAATGATATGGCATTTCCACTTAGGGAAATCTTGAATAATTGCTGGGATGTAATTTTGCAGGATTCGAGTTTCAGGAAAGTGCTTGGGGTTAAACCAGTTGTGGTTTTTAAAAAAGGTGTCTCTTTAAAGACAATATTTCAACTTCCCTATGGTCATCATAAACAAAGGAAAGGGATGTTTAAATGTGGAAGGTGTAGGTACTGTCAATATATTCAGACGGGTTCATGTTTTTATATTAAAGGTCACAGATATTTTATTCCTGACAAATTTAACTGTGACTCTCAAGGCGTTGTATACCTGGCTTCATGTCAGTCTTGCCCAGTATTCTATCTGGGAAAGACGGAACGCCATTTAAAACAGCGTATATATGAGCATATTTATGCTATTGCTAAAGGCCAGGTTACCAATGCCTTGGCAAGGCATATTATTGAATTTAATTCGCATAAATTTCTTTTTACTGTAGTACAACAGGTTACCCAAAATCCAAGAGGTGGTCCTTGGCAATTAAAACTTGAGGAACAAGAATTAATCTGGCAATTAAAAACAAACGCCTATGTTTATCCTGGGATTAATGATGTCACTTCTATTAAATGTTTACTTAGGTTGAAAGCTTTGAGACATTAATTGAATTTTAATAGTCCTAAATAACATTACTTTAATGTAGTTAGTTTTGGACTTGGTTAATAGTGCTGTGGTTATTAATTTAAAGTAGTGGAATATATCAAGTTTGTAAAACTTTTTTAAAAATTTTTAAATAATGTTTAATATTTATTTTATTGTTTAAGTGGCTAATTAGCTGCTTAATTGATTAATTGGTTTGCTTATATATTGGGGTTGTTGGCTGTATGTTTTTGTCTGAAGAAGTGCATCCATCTTAGATGCATGAAAGCGCTTACAATAAACTCAACTTGGTTCAAATTCGTGGATTATTGGCAGCGGTTTGTTCTACCTTTTCGTTATAATGTAGCTTAAATGGCTGAAGAGGATAACAAGGAAGATATATGCAAATGAAGCAGCATAGCAATAGTGTAGTGGGCAGAGCATTCGCCTTACGAGTAGGCATTCCCAGTTCGAGTCCCACTGCAGCACATTCCATTTTCCATGGAAAAGCACGTTATGACTAATATTTATGTTGTATAACCCAGTAAATAACATATTTTCATGAACTGGAGTACTGCAGTAAATGCACATGTGAGAAGTCAGAATCATAATGAATAAAGCACTAGTAAGCATGTTTAAGCACCAATAAGACGTAGTAAGCATATTTAAGCACTAGTAAGCGAGCTTAAGCCTGTTTGTGTGGTGGTAAGCAATGCCTACACTGGTTAAGCAATTCTGACGCTAACTCTCTGTAAGCAGATATAACTGCAGATTAACAGTGCTTACCATCATGCAAACCTGCGCAAACCCACTTACAAATACTCAAAAGTTTCCAAATCACTCTGTATCCAATGGCCCTTGTTCTGTCCATCAACAAAATAAACAGCCATGCAGGTCACAAACCCAGGACCCTATACACCATAGTCACAGTAGTTAACCACCAAGCCATCACAGAAGTAGCAGAAAAATGAGGTATCAGCAAACAAGTCTTCACCATAATAAAACCAACCTGAACCTGTGAAAGGATTCAGTATACAGACATATGTGCCTTAACCCATTACATAACATAAATATGTGAACCGGAGTACAGCAGTAAGCCCAGAAGTCAGGCGTAATTGTAATAGAGTGTTGAAGTCCCCAATAAAACACAAGGACCCCATACAGTGTACATACACATGAATCATGGATACCAGACATACATATAAGGTGTAATGAATAATAACTCAATGCCTAAAATGAATTATAATGTAAAGCCTAATGTAAGCAGCACTAAACATTGCACAGGGCAGCTTAGGAGGTGTAAGCAATGTGTAGGCCAGCTAACTCAATGTGCCCAGTGTTATACCCCTTTAAACAATGTCAACCCTAGCTAAGCAGGTTTGCCCATAGGCTAGCCTTTTCAAAACCGGCCAATCACGGAAAAGTGTGGGAAATTGGCCCTACTTATACCCAAAAGGCTGGAATACATCTCATAACTGGTTGTAGCTTCCCCTGGCAGGCACAATGGCAGTAAGGGGAGAAGGTGTGCACTTTCAGGCACAGCGCTGGTCCATCCAGGAGTCCAGAGTCATGGCAGTACTCCTTGTCAAAGACCAAGATCAGAGACTGCAGCAGGGCCAGTACCAGGGCTTCCAATATAAGACGGAGGCCTGGGACTGTCTGGTCTGTGACCTGACCAGTGCCACTGGCATACCCCCAACTGGTGAGCAGGTCAGGCATCACTATGCAAACCTAATGTCATAAGGGGGACCTCTTGGACCAGTGGATCCAAGAGGCTAGAGCAGCAGGGGATGTTCCAGTTGTGTGCAAGTATCACCCCACTATGTGTTTAATAATTGCCAGCTCAGGTATATCATGGATAGGTATGGCTAAATATTCCTCTTATGTCCCCCACAGCTGCAATGGAGTGGGCCACAAACCAGGAGGCCCACGTCAGTCGCCTGGCGAGGTTGCGACGTGAGGCAGGTCAGTAATACTCATGCATTTACTGTCATAGGAAATAAAACTAAAAGTACTAGTAAATTAATTGCCATTATAAAACCTGTATTGTTCAAGGCAAGTACTGCATACACTAGAGAATATGGCAGGAAGAGTCTCATATCGTTTGTATGTAAATAAAAGTGTAATAGCCTGACAATAAAGGTCTAACTGCTGGACTGCATGTGTATACTCTGGTGTCATATGGTAATGTAGATTCGCAATCATTTAATAGTACTGTTTTATTAAGCACTGTTACTCACACCGTGCACCATAAATTGAATGTGTAGGAATGCTTTATATGACAGGTGTAATTCCCAGAGGCCATTTAGTACAACTGAGAGACACATAGACAGTAAACAGGAAAAATGCAGACAACAAAACCCGAATAGCACATGCAACTGAGATGTGAAATGTTGTTTTTTTAGCACACACAGCCATGGTTCAAATCCTGCCAGTGGTAGTACTCTGCATACAGAATCATACCCCACAACTGTACAGATATGTCCAGAATGTCCAGTAAAGTGGCCCATATCTGTTGCCTATCAACCTGTCCCCATGGGAAATCAGTGGGAAGATCCCAGATGTATAGGCAGCAAACAGGAAATACAACTGATTAACACACATCTATGAAAACAAAGCTGGCACACTAGCAACTCCCCAATACCTTATAAGACTAAAAAGCCACGCATGTCCCATTTACACCCCACCTTGTCAAGCTGTGATCAGAGTGTATACAGTAACAGAGTGAGATGTATGTGCATAATAGTCATGTGGAATCTGTTACTGTGAGTAGGAACATTCAGGTAGTGCTAATAAACATTTCTCCCACAGGTCTGTCACATACCAACACTGTGCCCAGAAATACAAGAATGATACCTAGTACTGGTACTGTTTACATTGGTATTGTAGGGAATTGTGAGCGTTGCAGTTTCTCTGAATAATAACATATCACTGATCACTGTCACCCACACTGTGCTACATAATATAACCATGCAGGAAAGCATGTATATGTGTGTGTCAGATCACTAAAGTTTGAAGAGGGCAATATTCTAGATATGTCCCGGCACACCTGCATGTGGCCAACACATGGCCAGAGTCTGTGCAGAAAGAGTTGGATAGCTATGTGCACAGCAACAAATTGGAATCTAGGAGTATGTGTAGAAACAGTTAGTGTTAACAAACATTCCCTCCACAGGTATACCAGGTAAGAGGTGTATACTGCAGGTAAAACCAGTTCATGTATAAAGATGATGACAGCAATATCACTGTCCAAACTAAGGATATAGGGTAGTGTAGTAAGACTTGTAAGGTACAGATAACAGCACTGACTAGGAAAGTAATGTGGCCTACAGGAATATACTAGTTGTTAATTGACATCTTTCTCTCCCCCCTACCATGTCTCCAACAATAATCAACATACCCACTCCAATTGGTATGTAATGACACTTATGTTCTGATAATGTCCAGTTGTTTGTTAAATATATTAATTGTTCCTATGCATGTGCTATAATGAATTTTTCCAACATTGGTAGCATGGTGCCATCAATGTATTGCATGCTGTTCTTATTACCACTGTGGTCCCATATATGCATGTGTTCTGTTTGTTATGCAACTGTTCCCTTATCTGGTGTTTGGGTTAATGGGAATATCTATGCATGTTGTTATACCTGGAATGTGTTGACTATTACTAACCCACATATGATGATGAAATCTAAACACTATAGCACATTTGGGAAGGCCGGTCCCAGCAGACCCACCTGTCCCACCTCAGCTGGCTGTGGCACCGGGCAGCAGCATGTCTGGGGCCCAACCCGGGACCTCCCTGTCCTTTGGTCCTGCATCACCTTCGGGTTGAATTGCCTTAGGTGATGGGGCTCACCCCCCTCGGGAGTGGGCGCGGACAGGAAGCGGACAGGAACCTGTCACCAGGTTGGGATCATGGTGCGTAGAAAGCTCAACCAGCAGCTTGGTGATCTTCTACGCCATCTCATACATAACTGTCCATTTTGCACGTGTCCACTGGACACATGTAATCTGATCTAATTGGTATCACAACATATTATTGTAGGCCTCACCCTCTCTCAGGAGTTTGAGTGTTCAAATCTACCTCCAAATTCAGTGTTGCTGTAGAAGAAATGGGCAGCTATGGACCTTCCCAACACCCTTCCTGCACATCCCTAGCTATTTCCCCCTACTGTATTTCCCTCTTTGTTCCCCTTTTTCACCACTTTCCTATCAACTCTTTTTTCTTTTCTTTTAAAGAAAATAGCATGGGGTAAAGTGGGAGTAAGCACTTTTAAGCTGCAGTAAGCAGGTTTCTGCTTGTTTGCATGGAGGTAAGTAATGCCTACACTGTTTAAACAATTTAGAAGCTAAGTATAAGCAACTGTAACCGGAAGTTAGCAGTGCTTACCTCTGCACAAATACGTGCAAACCCACTTACAACTGCTCAAAAGTGCCTTACTCACTCTGTATTCAGTGGCCCTTGTTCTGCCCAGCAACAAAATAAACAGCCTCTCCAAGGTTTAAACCCAGGACCCTGCACACCATAGCCAAAGTGATTTATCACTAAGCCATGTTACATATACATAATCCTGATGTTTTTACAAACATATCATCCAGCCCAGTCATTCAACAGTACAGGAAATTTATTTCAGCATGTAGATGTGTGTGTGTGTGTGTGTGTGTGTGTGTGTGTGTGTGTGTGTGTGTGTGTGTGTGTGTGTGTGTGTGTGTGTGTGTGTATTAATATGTAAATAGATAAAACATATCTATATATGTAGATATATATATATATATATATATATATATATATATATATATTTATATATATATATATCAATATCTACATATATATATATATATATATATATATATATATATATATATATATATATATATATATATATATATATATATATATATAAACATATATACATACAAATGCCTACATCAACAGATATATATGTCTACATCTATATGTCTAAATATATACAGCAGGTTATATATATATATATATATATATATATATATATATATATATATATATCTATGCAGGTATATACGGACATAGTTATATTTATGTAAGCAGATATATATCTATATAGGTATATACGGACATACATCTGTAGATAACAATGGGAAAATAACAAAAACATATATGTCCACATGCACCGTTAATGGGGTTGAGAGGTCCCAAACAATATATGTCTTGTATGAATAGGAACCACCCCCCCACAGCCAAACATGTCCACCCTGCAGTACACTACCAAGTGTTGCAAATCCCATAACCAGGACCTGACATGACATGGGCATCCCTAGGCTACATATACACAGACATATATGCAGATACAGATATACTACACATACACACACAGAAATATGTATAGTAAGATACATATGTAGTAGGTGCACACAATATGGAACAGCCACTATTCCTACAGTTACCACCTTACCAACTGGAGACTATATGAGCCACCCATACAAATGACAATCATTGCCTGCAACATATACCCACAGAGAAATCAAAGGATATAACACCATGCACAGGTTTGCATAAATGGGAAACTTTATTTGTGTACTATTACAGTTGTATATGCAATGTGGTATAGCTGTTTAGACATGGACATCCATATAAACTGAGTAATGCAACTATGAAACAGTTATGCTAATACAGTAGTCTGGAAATGATAACAAATGTTGCTGTCCAGGCCAAGGCCATCAAGTAGTACAATAGTAAAGACAGACTAGGCCACAGGATACCAAACAATCAACAGTAAGTAATGCAGATGTATAGTTCAGCAGCCTCCATCTACACTCTGTAGACAATCCCTAGGGGGTAAAGACCTCAGTTGACAGAATGGGATGTTACTGTTACATAACAAGGCACAAATGACACCATCACAAGCACACTGACAAACAGTACAGTCTGTATGGCAGTTGGCAGTAGGCCTGCATTTAACCAAGGTGGATTGTATGGTAATGTACATCCATATACCTTAAGGCAGCTCACCCCTGATGGTCTTCAGGACTTTGGACTTATGTATATATAGATATATGTATATATAGATATATATATATATATATATATATATATATATATATATATATATATATATATATATATATATATATATATATATATATATATATATACATATACACATATATATAATATGTATATATAGCTATATATGTATGCACATCCTATGTGTACGGATATGCCTAGTTATGTTGGTATATGTAGATATCAATAACTATATGTGCATACATATCTATTCTTATATACCTACTACTGTCAATATATATGTAGATATCCATACATATATGTGCACATGTATCTATATCTGTATATGTGTAGACATATATTGCTCTGTATATGTATATATCTGGGTGTCAATTTGTATAGCTATGTTCATATACATATAGGTTCATAGGTTCATAGGTTTATTCATAGGTTCATTTATAAGCCCGCTTATTTATACGCTTTTTGCCACCTAGCCCAATTTAAAAAATACTGTGCCCATTAGTTTGTTGTGCCTCTGTCCAGCAGTGACACAGATATGATTCAGGGTAAAAACCTCTGATCTCCCCCTGGGTCTCAATTTCAGATCAACAGTAGACATGGTCTCACAGGTGCTCCCACATGGACAGGGATTTTTATTCCACAGCATAGGGAGTCATGAGTGATAAATCTATCCCTCCAGCACATCCTATTTATATCGTGCTAAGGTTTAAATTAGCTTGCTCTTTAAGGTTTGGGTTTTGGATTTTTTGGGTGGGACATGTCCATTATTTCGGGTTGGACATGGCCTTGTATGTCCAGGCACATGTCACCGACATATTTTGATCCTTTTGGTGACTTTGGTTTGGGGTCAATTAATCTCTGCAGATGTGAATTGAGATACATGGAGATGGGGCATTGTAAGGGATTTTATGTCATTGGTGGTGAAAAAATGGGAACTCAACAAGCACCAGAGCTGGATGTAGAGATGCCTTCATTCCCTTCATGATCAGGTGGAGGGAGGTCTCCCTAACCACTAACCAAATGTGAGTGTCAAAAAAAGAAGCACTGTCTGTCTGTCTGGGTCCCAAGGTCCCTGATAACCTCTTCTGTGCTTAGTGGATTGCCACCTATATGGTAGCTAGGGGTTACCTTGTTTTGTTTTTCGGGACTATACATTTTTTTTTTTTTAACTTTTTAACTTCCAGGCCATGGCTCTGGCACCAGCTATCTGTTTCTGTGAGTCCTTCTAAGGATATCCGGTGTCGATGCACCCTTATGGCCACTATGCCAGTCGTCTGTAAACTTTGTCAACCAAAGTCCTCCCATCCATAGCCTATGCGCGTCTAAGTAGATGCCAAACACACAGGGGGGCCAAGGACCGGGACTGGGACCCTGTGGGACACCACTTGCTTGGAGATGTCTGACACAGCAAGCAACTCTAACCCTGTGGGTTCTGTTAAGCCCCAGTTTGCAACCCATCTTGAGACATATGGGTTTACATTTCATCAATGGCCTTGTGACTGTTTTCGAAGAAGTCGACCAAGTTCAAAAAGGCATGATCTCCCTTGACAATAGTTATCTCTCTTTAGGGGAGAGGGTGAGGTTGCACTGAACCCGTCTCTGCCTATATGTTGGCATTGTGTCTGGTTCAGTGATTTTTGTTTTGTATCATTGACTAATTCTGAGCATATCTGGGAGTTTCCGCAGGTTCCTAACATAGCTGAAAAAGGCCTTATGTTTGTCCTTTTTGCCTATGGTTAGTTGCACTGGATGGTTTCGAGCGCTTTGTGCGTTGCCACCAACCTGGGAGTGTGGGTATATCTTTATGAATGGATACACCCCCTCCTTTATATACATCTATGTATGTTGATATGTATTTGTGTGTGTCTATATAGATATCTGGATAATTATATGTACATATATTTTCACCACTTGTCCTGAACATGGAGTGTAGCCCTACCTCAGCCCCTATAGTCCCAACTTCGTAGTGCAAGAGGATGTCAGGTATGGATAGCAGGTATATTTGTAGACTATTGCTACCATAATAGGGAGTGTCTTTACAGACATGGTGTGTGTGGGGGGGTTACATTCACTTTTAACATGTGTGCCATTGGCTACTGACAGACATCCTAAGGACATCATAGTACAGTACCACTGCTAGCACGTAATGCTCCTGTGGACTACAGCAGAGATAATGGCCAATATATGTGGACAGTCTGACATACTCTGGACAGTCCAGAGGTGTACACATAGCCCCTTAGTGCAAGACATATGTACCAATCATGACAATGTGGATGTTAGCCATGTAGATGGGTATAACATGTAACTACTGGTATACATGTGCTCCCATAGGTTATGAATTCACACATCGCTGCCTGTCCTGCCACATAATAACTGGTGGTACAGAGGTGCCATGACCACATACTACCCACTAGATATTGACATACATCTGTACAGCATCCCACTGCTCTGTCAGCAGCAGTACATCTGGCAAGTATCTGGACATTACATCTCACTAAGCTGCTAGGGATTTAACAAAGCACTGTGCAGGCTACAGGCAGACCGGCTCAACACTGGCCTACATTTCCTATGGGGGAATGCACATGTACCTGCATTTATAGCAGGCTCTACAGGCATGCCACAGCATGGAGTAACATACACCTGTGTGAAAGAGCATAACTACAACCAATGTGAACACAGCCACAGCAACATATGGTATGCTAGCGTATTATTACAGTATATGGATTATCTGTTCAACACCAACCTCATATGTGCCACTCACACACTAACCCTACATATACTGGGCTTCTACATACTGTGCTTCGATGCCTGTCTGTGGTATGGGACATGTGTGTGTATGGCCCTACAAACATGTTAGCAGATAGGGTAACATACAGTTTAGCAGCATGCAACATCAGATAGAACAGGACCAAGAACAGTGACATCTACCACAGTCTGTACACAGGCCAAGGTCCATATTAACAACACACACTGCTGACAATCACCATAAGTGCACAGACCTCAGTACTGTACATACAACCACAGAATGTTCAGGTTATGTCATCAAATATAACCCTAATATATATAACATGTATAGCAGTCTGATATCTTACTGGCTTATCAGATATGATGTCACTAATTATGATGTACAGCACATATGCACCCCTTGCTGCATGACATATGTACAAAGGTTGACAAAGTTGTGGCTGGAGGCACATACACAGGGCCAATATTGACATGTTCCTGTGATAATCTCATACATTTACTGTTGTAACAGGGTTTGTTGCAACATATGTCCTATGAGGGGATATGAAGTCAGTAACTCTCACGGCTGTCATCATCTACAGACTGCAATCCTCACACTACCTTCTGCAGTTCACAGATAGGTGCTCTGTGGGTAACACCTGAAACATAATGGACCACACACTGGCCAGTCTGCAGATGACCTTACAGATGGGTGTTCCCTCATAAACATAGCACTGACATGGCAGGTATGAAAACATGTAGGACAGCCAAATCCACACACACACACACACACACACACACACACACACACACACACACACACACACACACACACACACACACACACACACACTGTTAAACCAACATTACTCCAAATGCAGTATAGCAGCACTTACAGTCTGTAGTCAGGTCAGGCACATCCCCCTCCTGTGTGTTGGCCTGTTTCCACAGTGAATGTTGTTAGAGGTAAATCCTCACTCCATCTGAGATGCTGTTTGCCAAACAACAGATCAAGTTCCTGCTCACAGTGAATGAAGGGCCCAACACCAACATGATGTTCCTAGATACTGGTGTGTGTTTCCATGCAATTGGCTATGGGAATGTTACCACAGCTGTTCCACATGCAATCAGCTAGTGAAGGGCTGAAATTCATACAGAGGCCATCAGCTGATCCTGAGCATCACTTAAAATATACATGCTGCTGCCTAAGCAATGCAGGTGTACATCTCCACATCCACCAGTAAGGAAGTGAGAGAGGCAGACAGAGGCACAGAAAAGCCAGGGTGGGGTAGGAGAGTAAAACTTAAGCATGTTTGTGTCACACACCTACCAGTATAGGGTATCAAACCCCTGATGACTATGTAGTGCTATCACATGTCCATGCAGTTAATGGCTGCACCACATAAGTTACATGTTGTGGAGCCCTCAGAACGTATATGTGATGGTGAGTGACATCTGCATCAGGGGTATGGTAGCTATGTGGTAGGTGTAGTACACATGCCTGTTCGCATGAACAGGTGTGAGCATCAACACAGCCACACTCTCACAGGGACGCACACACATTGACGCACTTGGCTGGGCCAGGAATACAACTCATCACTAGTGGGATTGCCACAACACAGTACTGTGCAGGTATCACATGCACCACAGAGGTCATACGGAGGTTATATGTGCAAAGGGTATGTGGAGCTGTCTGACATCAGACAGCATGCTTCAGTATGCTAATGGGGGTTGTAGTGATTGTGAATGTGGTCATACACATCATACACCACACACACAGACATGGGTGCCAGTACTGACATGTATGGGTGCATTGCTTCACTGGTGTGTTATGGTCGACGGTGCCAGATGGCTATACAAGGCTAGTTGATGGGTATACCTTGGTATCAGGCCACATGACAATGATCTGCAATGTGGCTCAGGGGTGTAGTGTCTGGAGTTGCCCAAACAGGTGGGTATTGTATTCATCATCCAGTCACCTGGGTGACTATTGCGTGTGGCCAATGCTGTGCATTGCTTGCCATGTATGTGTTCCTTAGTCCATGATATGGACAGTGTCTGGGATGTACACACCTCCCACATGCATGTACAGTGACATGTGGAACTGGGGTCTATATCGGTTGAGCAAAAACCCCTTTACGCGAATACGAATAGATCAAAATGCATTGCGAGAAGTACGTAAACCTCGAATGTCCAAATCCGCGAATTCTGAAATGTCGATTTTTTTGGTTGGCCCATCTGTGGTATAGCTCCATAAGGTAAGTGTGCGATAGATAGGACTTTAGGGTTAGGATTTGTATTAAGGTAAGTGCATAGATAGGTAATGTATGTAAGATTTAGTGTAGTGTTAGATGTAGGTTTTTTTTAAGTGTATGTATGTGTGTTATTTATTTTGTTTGGGTGAATGCCTGTAGGAGAAGTGTGTGGTAGTTTCAGACCTTAGGGTTAGGGAGGGGTTAAGGATAGTGCATAGATAGTTGCGTACATGGGGTTTAGTGTAGTGTTGGAAGTAGGGTTTTGTTAAATATATGTATGTGGATTATTTATTTTGTTTGGGTGTATGTCTGTAGGGTTTGATTAGTGTATGTATGTGGTTTATTTATTTTGTTTGGGTGGGTACATAATAGTGGGTGGTGGGGTTAGCCGACTATGATAGTTCGATATTTTATTTTTCGCGGTTTAGTGCAGTCGGGATTTTCACGGTTCGAGGTATAGGGTTTGATGTTTAGGTATTCGTGTAAAGGGGTTTTTGCTCAACTGATATAGACCCATGGAACTGTACCTGGGGTGTCTGGTCCAGATTGCCAAAGTAGGACATTTGAAATGCATTGAGTGTGACTAGCCTAAAATGCATTGCTCTCTTCACACACACACACACACACACACACACACACACACACAAAATTGTCAAGTCTGGGATTAGAATTCCTATATAACTATCCTATCACACTGCAGCTGTATGCAGTTATGGAATGCGCTACGGAGATTACTGGGCTGCAACCTTCCCAGAGGTGTATTGCTAGGTGGAAGACATCAGCAGTCTTGACAAAGTAGGGCATTTGAATTGTAGGGAGTGTGAGTAGCCTAAAAGGAATTGCTCTCTACACAGACAGGGACACACACACACACACACACACACACACACACACACACACATGCTTGCTATGTCTGGAATTAGAACTCCTACCTAACTATCTTATCACACTACAGCAGTACTTAGTTATGGAATGCGCTACAGAGATTACTGGGCAACAACCTTCCCAGAGGTGTATTTCTAGGTGGATAACATCAGCAGCCTTGACAAAGTAGGGCATTTGAATTGTAGGGAGTGTGAGTAGCTTAAAAAGAACTGTGTTCTACACAGACAGGGGTGGACAGACACACACACACACACACACACACACACACACACACACACACACACACACACACACACACACACACACACACACATATACACACATACAAACACACACACTTGTCAAGTATGTGACCTACCTAACTATTTTATCACAGTACAGCAGCATGCAGTTTTGGAATGTGCTATGGCAATTATTGGGCTACAACCTTCCCAGAGGTGTATTTCTAGGTGGATGACATCAGTAGCCTTAACAAAATAGGGCATTCGAATTGATGGGAGTGTGAGTCACCTAAAATAATTGCTCTCTACACAGACAGGGACAGATACACAAAGATACACTTGCTAAGTCTGGTATTAGATCTCCTACTTACCTATTTTATCACACTACAGCAGTAAGCAGTTATGGGACTTTCTACAGAGATTACTGGGCTACAACCTTCCCAGAGGTGTATTTCTAGGTGGATGACATCAGCAGCCTTGACAAAGTAGGGCATTTGAATTGTAGAGAGTGTGAGTAGCCTAAAAGGAATTGCTCTCTACACACACACACACACACACACACACACACACACACACACACACACACACACACACACACACACACACACACACACACACACACACACACACACACACACGCACACACACATACACACACACACACACACACACACACACACACACACACACACACACACACACACACTTCCTAAGTCTTGTATTAGAACTCTTACCTAACTATTTTATCACACTATAGCAGTGCACAGTCATGGGACATGCTGTGAAAATTACTAGGCTACAGCCTTCCCAGAGGTGTATTTCTAGCTGGATGACATCAGCAGTCTTACCAGGGTAGAGCATTTGAATTGTAGGAAGTTGAACTATCCTAAAAAGCACTGCTCTCTACACAGACAGACACACACACACTCACAGTTGCCATGTCTGGGATTGGAACTCCTACCTATTTTATCACACTACAGCAGTACACAGTTATAGGAAGTGCCACGGAGATTACTGGGGTACAACTCTCCCAAAGGTGTATTTTGCAGTAGATGATGTCAGCAGGCTTCTCATAGTAGGGCTATGGGGAGGGCAGTGTGTGTGCATGGGCCATAACCCATTCATCTAGAGGTTGACACGCCACATGCAGCACACACAGCATCATATTCCACAGGTACGTGTATTCAGCTGCTAGATGCCTACTTCCTTGTACAGTCATGTTGCACAGCTAGCACTTGCACCACATAGTCTGTAATGCTGACAGATACCAGTGGCTAGTATCTACAGTGAGTGACATCTGAACCTCGTGTGGTTGTGGCCCTTTGACTGTGTGCTGGGTGGGACAGGCCTGGATGGCTCCTTGTCAGAGTCACCCTCTTCCACACATCTATGTATGTCTACCTTTAGCTTATTATAGTGTGTTGTCCTTAGGTGTATGTCTGTATTCCTATCCACTGTGCGTGCAAAGCATGAGTGGTGCATACTGAGGAGTGTCTGCACTAACATCTGCGACTGCCAGATATGCCTGTTCCACTGGTGTTTGCAGACATGGCCTTCATTTGCTTAAGTGTGTGAGCATGCCCAGTATGACCTTTCAGTATGTTGTTGACTGACATTTCCTTCATTTCTCTAAGTGTGTGAGCATGCCCAGTATGCCCGTCTGTATTGAATGTCTGGATCAAGTCCAGATAGTTTGTACTGCAGTGCAGACCTTTGTGTTGTACACCTACAGGTAGCATACTGTTTCTACAGGGTATCCGTTGATCATTTGGCAATATGGGGACAAACTGCAGGGGATAGTGTGTACTGTAGGTGATTGTGTCTGTGTTGCTTCAGCTGCATGGCACTGCTTTTAGCAGAGATATTCAGATGTGTACTGTTATACACAGTGATGTTTCCTGTCCTCATGTACTGTCAGGTGGACATTCTTGTTCACAGTGATGTCTTGGGGTACAAGGGTGACTGCAGCTTTGTCCAGTATTGTGGGCAGACACCTACGTATTAATGGTAAGTTATGCCATTCTGGAGGAGGAGCTGCAGATACTTCATTCTGGGTTTGTATATCCAGTTTAGCACCTTGGTACAGTACTGGCAGAGGATCCCATACTTGTACACCCATCAGCATGACAGTATAGGTTTATCTTGCTGTGGAAATGCCTCACAGCTGTACAGATTTGCATAGGTCATCCAGGGCAGAGGCCATGGGTTAGGATATTTACCATATTGTGGTGTATGAGCATGTGTGTAGCCACCCATGTATGTGTTTGCAGCCAGGGATAGTGTGTGTATGCAGCTTGGTGTCGGACCCTGCACATTCCATGCTGCCCATACTCCAACCCCCCATTATACTAACCTTTTCCATACATTATGCATACATTCTCTGATACTTTCCCCAAGGGTATCGCCCCATCACGGGTGTGTGTTAGTGTTGGTCCACAGTTCATGCTGTGGGACATGGTGGACATGTACTGTAGTTTGCCCACATGGCCTTGCATATGGCTTATGTGGAGTGTATGTTGTTATTCGGGTGTCTGTGACATAACATGCATTGGCAGTATGTGAGACACAGGCCTTTGGCAGACGTCTTTGGGGCATTAGGTTTTGCTGCATGCCAGATGTGGCAGGTCATTGCATTATGTCAGTCCTACAGTCCTAGACCACATTACAATATATTCCCCTCGGGTGACAGGGTAGGTGTGATAGGTGTTCATGCCAATACCTCCTAACAGTCTTGCTTAGGTGGTGTGGATGCTAGCAGGGTGCTACCTACCACTTGGGACACACCTGCATGGGACACCTTCACTGCATGCTGCAGTCTTACACTATTGTCATATACAGGTGGGGCCTAACTGTACCCATTCCCCACAGCAGGGATATGACCAGAGAGGTGCCTGTGGGTGGTGTTTGCATGAGTTGGGTGCATGTGTACTATGGACACTACTTGCATCTGGCACACAGATATGCATTCGGCATTCCAGTTATGCTTGCATGTGCAGGTACATCAGCTGTTTCCCAATACATCAGTCCTACCTTCTTTGTGATCTGCGAGTGTCTGGGCAGACAACACCTGTATCCCCTACTACAGGACCAAATAATGTGATGCATACCTGTATGTACATTTCCAAAGGTGTCCATTTCACACTGACACAATATATATTGTATGTCTGGGGTACTTTCCCCTGTGTACTGCTTGTATATGTAGACCAACAGCCATGTCATGTCAGTCTTTCAGATGGTGACACATATTACCACCATACATTTGCAATGGCTTACAGCTAGCTTATGTTATACTGATAGGTATTGTGTATGGCACTGCATTTGTGAGGACTTGTCCCTGTCATCAGCAGTAGTGGACAATGGCTACCAGGCTTATCTCAACATGCATACACACTGACCACTCTCATACGATATGGGACACACACCAACCTAACACACACATACCTGCATATTGTGCAAATACTACAACCTATCCTGCTACCTTGGCTACCTCTGTGCATCTGTGCTCCACTGGTATTAGACTTACACATACATGTTACTACATTTCTACATAGGGTTGTGGGGGGGACACACCTGATTGTTATGACATGTGTACATCACATTGGGGGGACACAAAAGACCATTACTACATAATTCAGTAGGGTTGGGGGAGCACACCTAACTGTTTCTGCAGTCCTAAACAGGATTGGGGTGGCACATCTGACTATTTCTACATATCTACACAGGATTGAGGGGGCACACCTGACTGTTACTACATGTCTACATAGGATGGGGGGGCACACCTGACTATTTCTACATTTCTACACAGGATTGGGAGGGGGCACACCTGACTGTTACTACATTTCTACCCAGGATAGGGGGGCACACCTGACTATATCTGCATTTCTGCACATAATTGGGGGGACACACCTGACTGTTACTACATTTCTACATAGGATGGGGGACACACCTGACTATAGCTACATTTCTACACAGGATTGGGGGGCACACCTGACTGTTACTAAATTTATATGCAGGCTGGGAGGGGGGCACACCTGACTTATCTACATTTCTACACAGGATTGGGGGGGCACACCTGACTGTTACTACATTTCTACGTAGGATGGGGGGCACACCTGACACCTGTACACATTTGCTATGACTGTACTGGTATGTCAGGTACTCCATTTCATTCTGTATTCTAAACTATCATGCTCACTAGAGGCATACCAGTGTACTACAGATCTTAGCTTTGATTTACCTACATATTAGTTTCTGATTTCCTACCATTCAGGACTAACATCCCACTGCCTGACCTGCTATGGTCTGTCCATGTAGGCCTGGTTGGAGGGGGGGGTTACCCATAGGCATCAATCAGAGGCCATAGCACAGCCTTTGTTTGTGTTTATCTACACCTGTCCTGCTGGCTGTGACTGTTGTTGGGTATGTGAACCCCCCTGACTGGCATGTGTGAGTCACTTACCTTGTGGGTGTCCCAGTATTGAGGGCAGTGTTGCAGGGCACAGATAGTGTCATGTTTGGCATCCCTTTTACTGTATGTGAGAGTCAGAGTGAGGTGTTATTCCCTGGGTCCCTCCAGTGTCAGTGTATGAACTATGGGTTGCCTCTTTGCCAAGGCCAGGGCTTACTGGGCATGCCTCCTTCTGCCTACTGGGGCAGGCTCAGGTTGTTCCTCCTCTGAGTCACTCTGTGTCTGTGCAGGCCTTGGCAATGGTGGGGGGCTGTGTGGCCCTGCCCTGTGCTGTTCCTGCTGCAGCTGTTTCCACAGGATCATATTGTGTAGCATGGCACATACGATGACATTTTAGGTAACTGTAGCTGGTGAGTACTGCAAGGCTCCACCAGATGTGTCCAGGCACCGGAACTGTGACTTGAGCATCCCAAACACATGCTCTGCTATAATTCTGGTTTGTGCGTGTGCCTCATTATGGAGTTCTTGTTCGGGTGTGTGTGCATTTCTGATGGGTAATCAGCCATGGCTCCAGTGCATATCCAGCATCCTCCACTAGGTGACTGTGAGGGATGTCCCCATTGGCAAATCTCTGGTACAGCTGCATCAGATGCCAGATGTGGGAATCGGACAGCTTCCAGGGCAGCCAGCACACACAAATTCATTATTATGTTTTGGGCATCGTACACAACCTGGCAGTTGATGGAGGGGAAGCCTTTGCGATTGATGTAGACCCTACCCTGTTCACCAGGTAGTACTTTGATGCACATGTGCTTGCAGTCTATGGCACCCACTACATCAGGATATTCTGCTATTTGGTGGAACAGTTGCATATTGTTGGCCAACGCCTCATGGGTGTTGGGGAAATATAAGTGCTCACCAACATGTGCTAATATGGCATCCAGGAACTGGTGGAGTACCCTAGATGCTGATGTCTGTGAGATCCCCATCATATCCTCAGTTGGCCTTTGGAAGGTACCTGTAGCTAGTATTCCTAGGCCTACACATACTTTGGTATCCACTGGGATGGGTTCCCCTTGGTCAGTTCGGTGTGTCAGGCATGGCCGGCACAGCTCAACAATTTGCTATAGGAGGTCCATGTCCACCCTATAGCGCTCCACTATCTCCAGCTCATGTAGCCCCTGGAAGGTTACCCTGGGTCTGTACACTCTTCTCCATCTCCTCACTGTGGGTTGATCGGCAGCACTGACATCCTCACCACCCTCAGCATCTTGCACATGTTGCTCTATGTTGCCTGCTGCAGCCCCTCTCATTTTGTAGTTTTGTTTGTTAAAAGTTCCCTGCTTGTATACATTGGTGGTGTAGAGTATGGGAAAGAACAGAGGGAAGGTCTTTGCAAAGTTTATAGTAGTGTTCTGGGCTGGGCTGGTCTGCTGCCTGTGTAATTGGCTGATTCTGATACATTTTACCTGCCAGCTATGCTAGTTCTTGATTACCTTCCCACTGCTGTTTTCCCTTCCCATTGCCTTCCTGTTTAAGCCCGGGGGCATGCTGCACAAAGAGAGTGCTCAAATGTGCACAGTGCTGCTATTTCCTGGTTTAACTTTTTTTTTCTTCCTTTAAAACCTGGTGCGCAGTGCGCACACCCACTTAGGCAATGTAAAGAGTGCTAGGCAGACTCCGACACACCCCCTTGCTTAGCTCTGCTAAGCTAGGAGCAAACCCGCGCCACAGGGCTCCAATCCACTTACAGTATGCCTGACACCCCCCCCATGATGTCAGCTAACTCCTAGGCATGCACCAAGCTATTCCTACTCTTACACTGTTGGGACCTGACTAGCATGCTAGGGAAAACTGGGATTCACTATCATTCCCCTCATTTGCATAGGATTGCCTGCTAATGCAGTTACATGTCTCACACTGAGCCTCCCCTCTTAGCAACCATTACTCACTGGCCATGTTGTCTTCTGCCTGCCATTGACTTTCATGGCAGAATAGTGATTTTACTTAGGATGCTTATTTTAGGTTTATTTTATTATTTCCCCCAATCCCATTTGCGCGCCGCTGCCCTATGCTTAAACAGCCGAGATTGTCTAAAAAAAAATAAAAGTTGATTTTTTTTTTTTAAGCTGTTTGCAATGCCAGTGGCCTTATACTTGGCCATTGGCATGCTTCCTGACTGATATGCAACCTTTATTTGGAGCTGTGACAGCTCCGTTTTGGATTTTGCAGAAATGTACTCTGTTACTAACTAAGCACATTTCTGCAGATTGCACTAATCCTGCATGTCCAGTTTCAAGCTTCCTGGATCCCAAATTCACCTCATTTGCATGGATTTCTCCTGCAAATGGGGTGATTTGCATACAGGGGCTTAGTCCGTGCAGGACTAGTGCAGGAGCACTCATGCACACCCCTGCAGGTTGTTACTGGATCACATGGCAGACATATTGCCTGCTAGAACTCCTGCACTAATCCTGCATGCCGTGCAAGGCATGCAGAATCTGGGGGGCAGTCTATTGAAACTAATCTGTCACAATGTTGATTTTCAAAACACTGATCACAAAACTACAAAACTCAAAATATTGACAGAAACTTTGCCCAGCATGCAAATCCAAAACCAATGCTATATATATATATATATATATATATATATATATATATATATATACACATACCAACTTTGAGATTGTACAATAGTGAGAAAGGGCATATTCCTTCCCTTGCTATAATAGTGATCTTATTTATATACCAAAACACATAAGTGCACAAAACACAAACACTCACATACACAAGATATATATATATATATATATATATATATATATATATATATGTATGGGTTCATGTCAAATGGACGAAATGACACTTCAATGACACTCACATGAACGAGACCTCTTCACTGAAAGCCCATGTAAACGACAAACAACATCCTTGAACTTTAACTGAATGACCATACAGTCTGCCCCTAAATCACAGTCAGTAAGATCCGGTTAACTTCTGCCAACAGCTACTATAAACACTGATGGCAAAGCGAACAGTTTGTACTATGTACCACTCAAACAAAGCAATGGACAAGTTCCGCAGGAATTGTCGTGGTGTCATAGCAATATATATCATACTGTGCAGTCCCAACACAGCAAAGAAATGCTCGCAATTGAAGGCTTTCTCTATCACTGTGAGAGAAGCAGGTAGAGTAAAAAGTACTGGGGATGCAAATATAAAATATCAAGCAGTTGTAGAGATAGAGCTGTAACAACTGTAGTTGCCAGTGGTGAACAGCTGGAAAAGTCAGTCCAGCACAACCATGCAGGTGAACCCGGGGAAGTACAAAAATATATTGTCAGCAGCGATGTGAAGGATAGAGCTAGACTAAGTAGAGATGATCCCTGTCTCATGGTGGATGATGCCCTAGCTTTCACGTCCCTGGCTACCATTCATGAAGTACCAGGTAGGAAAGCTTTGCTACAACATGTAATTTGTGTACCCCGTAAAGTGTTTCTATCAGAAAGAGACGAACGTCTAACAAACAATATAGACTTTCAGAAGTTCCCTCTGAAAAGCGGAATATTCATTAGCAAAACCTTATCTGATGTTAGTACTGGCACCACTGTTGTTATTTTTAGTACAATTAACAATCTGTTTGACCTCAGCAGAGCCACAATCTGGCTAATGGATGGGACCTTCTTTTCTAAGGGTGTGTACTGCAAGCAGCTTTACAGTGTTCATGGTTTAGTCATCTTTGGGCGTTATAGCTTAATGTCAAAAAAATCATTGAAGGCTTACAATTACATGTGGTATGCTGTTTTCTATCTAATGTCTGAAAATAGTTTTGAATCATCTGCCCGATATGTGCTATCTGACTATGAAATCACCGCTATGAAGAGTATCAGGCTAAATGTCAATGGGGCTCTTTCTAAAGGCTGTCTTTTTCATTCCGGCCAAAACATATGGCGTAAGATACAGCAACTAGCTTTGTATTCATTATACAATAGTGATATGTCCTTTCAACTGCATATTAAAAGCTGGATAGCACTAGCATTTCTCAATGAAAGGGATGTAATGCAGACTTTTCAGCAATTGAGAGATGTGTTTCCAGCACAGGGGACAGAGTTGCTTCGTTATTTCTCTGAGTGGTACATTTATGGGAAACTAAGAAAGTTCAGTACCCATACTTCCTCTATTATACAGTTCCCACTGTTGTTTCCAGTATCATTCTGGAACATTTCAGAGTTGAATCAGTTATTCCTACCTAGGACACAGAATAGCATGGAAGCCCGGCATAAAGTGCTTGCTGAGTGCAGGGGAACTTATCTAGCTGTGTTATTAAATGTTCTTATGAAAGAACAGAACAGGGTTAACGAATTCAGAACTATCATGGCAACTGGTATTCCCTTGTCCCCAAAACGGCGGTGGTTATTAAAGAGACATGCAAAGTTTAGAACAATATTGGACAATCAAGAGTCTTACATTCATGTTGAGTTTGTTAACGCCATAGCTAAATTATTACAACTGTGATTGTGGTGCCAGTTATGATCAGATCTGGGTCGTGTATATAACGAGACTAGTTATATTTTACCACGGTGATGGTTTGTTTGTTTACTCTACGTAAATGTACTTCTGGATATGTGTTTCACTGATTTCTGTCATGGGTTATCACGCTATGAATATGGCTCGTTATCTTCTGAGAATTACAGTTTTATGGCGTAGTCTGGACTCTACAGTTATACATGTTATGGAGGTTTCTTTGAAGTATGTGTCGGTGATATCAAAATCTATGAATTGTCTGTTGGTGATCTGTTCTTTCGGTGTTTTATGTTGTCAGTGAAGTGGTCTTGTTCATGTGAGTGTCGTTGAAGTGGTGTTCGCCCATTTGAAATGAACCCATATATATTAAACATCTTTAAGTGACTCTTGGCAAAAAGTTCCTGACTGGAACATGCTGGTGTCAGGATGATTCTAAAGTTTTGCAAGATATTCCTGCTTCAGTTAATGTTTACAGAGCAAATAGTGCATGCATATGCTCGAATTGTCCATTTTTAGCTTAATGGCAGTAAAACTTCCTTTCTTAACCAAATATTTTAGCATCAGAAAAAAATCCTTACTAAACAATGCCACATAATATGCCTTATGAAAAAAGGCATTAGAATTGCCATTTTATAGCAATAATGCATTCAGTTCAAACTCTAACCTGAGGTTCTTTAAAGTTTTTAGTGTTGTTGATTATTGCCATATAAAATATGTGTGCCAACTAGGAATAAAACCAAGACCCTCCAGATCAGCATTCAGGCTACTCAGTTAAGCTATGGAAGTAGCGCAGATACGTGAGAACTTCATGAACTATTCAGAAACACATCTTTACAGCTCTAGCATCAAATCACTATATAAATGTAAGTGTGCAGTCCAGACAATACCAATAACTCCTAGCTATATGACATATAAATTGTACAAATCTTTAATCCTAGTTATTTTTCAAACACTCACCTAGTGCAAGCTATAATAAGATAATATCAGTTAAATAGCTTTACAACCTGCAACAATTGATGCTGGTACTGGTAATAAAGTCTGATCATCATGTGCTGCCAGCTCCATGGTGCAGAGGGATGGAACTCCTGCTGTTTCCTAGGTAACCAGGGTATGACTACTACATCAACTTGCTGGGAAAAATGAGCTTGAACTTCCAGTACCAACCTCTGCGTTACAGGGGTGAAGGGTAGGTGAAAGCTGTTGCGATGATTCTGCCACTACCACTTGATAGGGGCCCAAAAGTTCAAAAACAGCAAAGAGGCCAAGAAAACAATGAGACACATTCAGGCTACCAAAAAAAGTGCTTCATCAGATAGCTGGTAATTAACAAATACATGGAAGCATGCAGTTTCCAAATGACCCAGTCCTGTAGTCCCCTGTTTGCCAGAAGGTTCCCGTTGTTACTGTGAAGAGGATTTAAGCAAGTTATCCCTCCAATCTGGATGAGAGGCCATTATTGGACAGCTCTCAATGTCAATCATTAAGGTAGAAAATCAATAAGAAAAAAATAGACTTCCTACTCTGTACATAAGAGCAAACTTTACAGTGGTTTGAGACAGGGAAAAAAAGTACACTCATAGATGTTGTCATCATAAGAGAGATATCATGGTTAATCAAATAAAAAGTCAGTCATACTGCATGGGACACTTTACTTAGAATCTGTAAAGCAGTAAGAGGTTACCTGTTCAGTTAGAAATGTAAACAGCTCTGCCTCAATGGCAGTGTGGTTACTTGTATTTCAGAGCTGCAAAGATAACTAGTTCTAGATTGCAGGTCCAATAGAAGAGAATGTTTTCTTATTAACTTCAAGAGTAAATCAGTGAAATGACCTTGTGACCTGAAGCAGTACTGGGCCATGTACTTCCTTGGGTTACTTGCTATATGAGGGCACAGCCCATTGTACAAGAGGCTGTGAATAAGGGAATGGAGAAGGTAAGTGGCCCATTAATTGATATATAACCAATACAATCCAACAATGGAGTAAAACAGTGCACCTATGGACTACTTTGAGATTAAATTTATTTGCAGGTGCTTAAAATTCCTAACAGAATCAAAAGATACTAAGAGAAGGGCATATTAGAGTCAATAGATCAGTATGTTCTTCCAGGTTGATAAAAATGTTTTCATGGTTATAACAGTCTAGAAACCTTGTGAAAAATGTATAATCAAGTCAGTGTGGTGGTCAGACTTGAAGGATGCACCTAGCTAGACCCTTACATATTAAAATGTTGAATTTAATTTGCTGACATTTTTATTTCTTTTTGTTGTCCCCAGTATCCCTGGAAATTTAGTGTCCCTTTGAAATCACTTTAAAACAAGTCTTACAATCCTTGTCAAAGGTTAAAAATAATATTTCCATAGGATCAGACTGCATACTGGGATGCATTCTTATCCATGTCGAGTATGTACTATCTGAGCTTCTACTTAAACTGTTCATCCTCAGCCTATCCACAGAGTTTGTGCCTCATACATGGAAAACAACCTCTATGACTCCCCTATAGAAGGGTGGCCACTCTACAAAACTGGGTAATTATAGGCCTATCCGCGTCACTGGCCTTATATGCAAAGCCATAGAACATATTATAACAGAACTTATTTAATGCAAACATAAGCAACTTAACTGATCTAGACACCATTCAGTATGTTTTTTTTTTTTTTTATGAAGGGCAGGTCATGTTTCCAGAACCTGGTAAGCTTCTTTAAAAAGGTTTGCAGAGGTTGTGGACAGCAGTCACTCTATGTACACTACTTATCTCAATTGTTTGCCTGATTGCAAATTGGCTGTTCAACAGATCCCAAGTTGTGAAAGCTGCTAGTACCTTTTATAAACATACAATTTTAATTAGTGAGGTAACACAAAGATCATTCTTAGGCATTATGTTGTTTGGGATTGATTTTGCAGACATCTAAGCCAATATCTCAGAAGTGTAGTTGACAGAAGTTCCTGGCAACTGTAGGATGGACACTGTTACCAGCTCATCTACTAATACTAAACAGCTCCATCAAAGTCTGTACTAGATATACACCAGGTGTAGCAAAACTGATTTCAAACTAAATTAAAAAAATGTAGTGTGGTAACATTTGGCAAAAAATGCTGCTCCCACTTTGTATGTTTAAACCACACACCTCTTCAGACAGATACATTCATAAAAGACCTGGGTACTTATGTGAACAACTCCCTTTCACTCCACCATTATTTTTCCATCATACTCAGAAAATCAGTCCGTCTGGTTTGGGTAATTTCAAAGGGAATATCTTTGAATCAGATCAAAAGAAATCATCCTATCACTGTACTCATCTCTTATCAGACTGATAGGGGAATACAGTATCACCTTTGGTATGTATAAATCTAGTCATATTGTTCAACTGCAAAGGCCCCAAAGATTTCTAACCAAGAAAATTAGAAGAGAGCATCCCTTTGGTGTAGAAGGATAAAGCTCTTCCAGCACCCCAGATAACCCCTGTCCAAGTAGCAGCACAGGCACAGGGCTGCAGTGGGAGGATAGGAGTGAGCATCCTATGCCAGCTTGCCCATCCTTAGGGGTAGAGAACAGATAACTCACTGCCATAGGCAGAGAATGAGCCTGGCGAGCTCCATGTTACATACGCAGTGATCCTATTAGTTGGACAACTGTGAAAGTGCACATGCACCTCCCAAGGGCAGTGATCGCATTGCTGGCAAGGCTATCTAGTCAAGGTAATCTTGAGTCAGGGTAAACTGCCTGCCAGCCATTGTGATGCTACACAAGTGTTTTTGATTTCCTCATTGACCTCAAGTTGAGCCTGGGGAGGATAAGGTGCATCTGGTACAGGCAGTAAATGAGGAGAGGTGTTGGTATAAGCTGATGGTCAGCTTTGGGGGGAGGGAGAGAAAAAAAAGGCTTTAAACCCTTTGACTATCCTGGTGGATTAGCACAACTCCCCTTATACTCAGTAACCAACCAACTGCTATGAGGTGACCTGCACCATGCTTTTTGAGCCAGAAAGGACCCAGTCCTATTAACATCGTAATTCTTTTCAAAACCAGTGGCTGTACAAACACCTGCACTAGAGGTTGAAATCTATACTAGCAATTAAACAAGAATCACTGGAGTGATAGGTTCTTAACTCAGCATATTCCCAGCATGTGGAATAAGTTACCAGTACAAGTCAAACAAAGCATTACTTTGGCTACCTTTAAGGCTAAGCTTGATGTCTGAATGGGTAGGCAAAAGTTTAATCTGATGGGCAGCCCTGCTTGATTTGAGAGGTGAGCACTAATAAGTGCCTGAGAAAAGTGGCAAAAACTTTTAAGTGTGTTTGCTTTCATCTTATGGTTCCATGATCGCTTGCCTAGCATTGTTCCTGTGTTGTTGTGCTCCTATACTCCCATGACAGAGGACTTGTGGTGGACTAAAGCATTGTCTGGATGGGCACCAAAGGTATAACCTGTCTTTACAGAAAAAAGAAAAATGCAGCAAGCTAACACACTGTAAACGTTTATTCAAAAAAATATAAAAAATAGGTGAGTGCTTTCACAACATAAAGTTGCTTCATCAGATGATGAAGCAACTTTATGTTGTGAAAGCGCTCACCTATTTTTTATATTTTTTTGAATAAACGTTTACAGTGTGTTAGCTTGGTGCATTTTTCTTTTTCCTGTTTGGGCTTCTTTTGCACCCTGCTTCTACCCACGACCGTTTTGAGTTTCACTATTATAGCCTGTCTTTGTTTGCAATAACAATGAATTTAAGGAAGATGAACTATTTGCAGGCTGTTAAAACATTTGTCTGAGGGTATTGTGGAAGTACTTGCATTGAGCTGTCCATTTAAAGAAACACAGGATTGTCCATATTAGAATATCTTTCAGTGTGGGAATATGAATGATACCGTAGTTTATAAAGATAAATGACAAAGAAATCAAAAACAAGCCTGTGAGCAATAGCTATTCTGAATATACCCTACTTTGCAATATGTACATTAAGCCTGACCATACCCATTTTAACAGAAAGAACATATACACTTGAACTCTGTAGAGATTCACGAGGTACACAGATTTTCCTATCACATCCCCCTCCCTTAGCTAACTTTCTTCCTTCAAGATGTTAGATCTTATGCTCCTCTAATGTGTCTGTTTGAAGACAGTGAACCATTGTTCTTGTCCTTAATGCATCCATCCTATGTACTTGCAAATATATAACCAATAGCACAGCATGAAGTAACACATGTATGGTCCTTTTAGGTGCCTGTATAGAAATATAACCTATCTTTCTTTCCTGTCATATTTTCATTATCATTCTAGCACTTCAATTGTCTTCCTTTTTTCCTCTCTTACATTGCTTACTTTCCTAGCTTTTGGACTTCTTGTATTTTGCTGCTCCCTGAGGAATAATTAACTGACTGCATTCAGTAAGCTAAGGTGCCAAGTGATGACAATGTTTTTTATTCATAAATGTATCCCAAGTATAGCTAGGGTAAGCAATCCATAGAAGCAGCTTTTTGTAAGTATATTGTATACCGTTGCATGGTTACAACGTTCAGACTTTTCAGCACTGTGTCATTTCACTACACATATACACACACACACACACACACACACACACACACACACACACACACACACACACACACACAAATAAATTTCATAAAAGGCAAAACACAATTTTACAGTTATTTACAGTTATAAAATTAAACATCAACAAGGCCCATGAAGCCTTTTTCCATTTCTGCAGTTCTGTAAAGCTGTCTTCTGTCTAGAGCACTAAATGACTGTATAGTGTATGTTTCTGCATCAGCTCCCACATCTTTACCAGTGTTAGGTCACTGCAGTCGTTACTTATTGCACTGAGCACTTCATGCAGGTAAGTGGTATGGCATAGGTACTTATTTTCAATAATATAGTTTTTATTAACAGAATAATACAGTGCTATTAAAATGGCCCATAGACTTAACAGTTTAGTAAAATGTTTTATTAACACTATACAATACTTCCAGAAGTGTACCTGTTACCACTTTGTAAGTGATACTTGCATATTGTACAACAAAACCATGCTTCCATGAAAGCCATACAGTAGATATTTAGATAAGGGCATGCAAAATTTCAGGTGAAGTATGAGTCAGTTAACTCAATAGTTTAAAAAAGCCAAGTCTTTATACACCTGTCAGTCCAAAAGCGATCAGACCAATAACTAGCAACATTTTAGGGAAACAGTAGGTAATGTATCTTATGGTTCTGTGCCATGATAATGGGAAAGTTGTCATAAACAGGAAGACTTCATGAATATACATGACAAAAGACAGAAGACAAAGCCACGGCGCATATTACTGTGACAGCAGATGAGAACTATTTCCCAAATGTCATTATCCAGCTACAGGGTAACTGTGTGCATCATTTCAGGAAGCTGTGGAGGTTCTTTGAAATCCCTAACTCCCAGGACAATAGCTGCTCTTTGTTTACTTCCTCAGACCACCAAGGTATTAAATGATTGTTTGTGTTTTTGCCAACCCACAGCTGATGTCAGGAACAAAGACTTATTAGTGTTAAGGATGAGTAAGAAAATCTGTTCTTAAGCCAGCTGACATGTCAAATATCAGGCTCTTTGGGTATTTTCCAAATAGTTTCATATGTTTCTGCATAATAGATCAAACAACTAAGAAAAAAAGCATCCGATTATAATAACATACAAACATACTTTAATGCCAGACTGCAGCATTTAGAATTTCAGTATTTAGAACTCCCAAGTTTTACCTGTGGCAGTTAATTTTCCTTGGATTCTAAAAGCTAGAGGAACACTCTCCCAGGAAACCAGAAGAACACTCTTTGTCTTTATAATCAGATTCAGAACATATAATCCAAAAAAACTAGGGTTTATGACTGGGCATGCCATTCTGTAACAAAAGTGCTGTAGTTACCAAAAGCAGTTATGAAATTAATCTGTTTATATAATATGTACTTAGTTGCATTAAACATATTTACGATAAGTATCGACAGAAGCACACCAGATCGGTCGAGGCCTGGGTTAACAACGAACGCCACCAGTACTGTTGGCCAACAGGGTGCTGGCGAAAATTGTGCTATTGTTGGCGGAAGGAGGAGAAGAGGGGGATGGCATGTCCGAAGGCAGGTAAAGGCCAGGACTGTGATAGTGAGGGATGAAACTTTGAATGTTGGCAGTATGACTGGTATAGGGGGAGAGCTAGCTGATATGATGGACCGAAGGAAGGTTGGTATATTGTGTGTGCAAGAGACCAGATGGAAGGGAAAAGGCTAGGTGTATCAAAGGCATGTTCAAATTGTTTTATCATGGTGTGGATGGGAGGAGAAATGGCGTAGGGGTTATCCTGAAGGAACAGTATGCTAAGAGTGTTTTGGAGGTGAAAAGAGTGTCAGATAGAGTGATGTTTATAAAGCTGGAAATTGATGGTGTAATGATGAATGTTGTTAGTGCATATGCTCCACAAGTTGGGTGTGCGATGGATGAGAAAGAAACATTTTGGAGTGAGTTGGATGAAGTGGTGATGGCTGTACCCAAGGGTGAGAGACTGGTGATTGGAGCAGATTTCAATGGACGTGTTGGTGAAGGGAACAGAGGAGATGAGGAAGTGATGGGTAGGTATGGTGTTAAGCAAAGGAATGCAGAAGGTCAGATGGTAGTAGATTTTGTGAAAAGGATGGACATGGCTGTGATGAATACGTATTTTAACAAGAGGGAGGAGCATAGTGTAACATACAAGAGTGGAGGAAGATGCACACAGGTAGATTATATCTTATGTAGGGGCCAGTCTGAAGGAGATTGGAGACTGTAAAGTGGTGGCAGGGGAAAGTGTAGTTAGGCAGCATAGGATGGTGGTTTGTAGGATGACATTGGTGATCAAGAAGAGGAGTAGGACTGTGAGGGCAGCACCAAGGATCAAATGGTGGAAATTGAAAAAAGGGTAATTGTGAGGTGGAGTTCAGGGAAGATTTAAGACAGGCATTGGGTGGCAGTGAAGAGTTATCGAATAGCTGGGTAACTACAGCAGAGCTAGTAAGAGAGATGGCTAGAAAGGTGCTTGGTGGGACATCTGGAAAGAGGAAGGAGGACAAGGAGACCTGGTGGTGGAATGAAGATGTACAGGAGAGTATACAGAGAAAGAGGTTGGCGAAGAAGAAGTGGGAATGTCAGAGAGATGAAGAAAGTAGACAAGAGTATAAAGAGATGAGGTGCATGGCAAAGAAAGAGGTGGTGAAGGCTAAGGATAAGGCGTATGAAGAGCTGTATGAAAGTTGGACACTAAGGAGGGAGTAAAGGACCTGTACTGATTGGCTAGACAGAGGGACCGAGCTAGGAAAGATGTGCAGCAGGTAAGGGTGATAAAGGATAATGAGGGAAACGTACTCACAAGCGAGGAGAGTGTGTTGAGCAGATGGAAAGAGTACTTTGAGGGGCTGATGAATGAAGAGAATGAGAGGGAGAGAAGGTTGGATGATGTGCGGATAGTGAATCATGAAGTGCAGTGGATTAGCAAGGAGGAAGTAAGGATAGCTATGAAGAGGATGAAGAATGGAAAGGCTGTTGGTCCGTATGACATACCTGCGGAAGCATGGAGGTATTTAGGCAAAATGGAAGTGGAGTTTTAACTAGATTGTTTAATGAAATGTTGGAAAGTGAGAGTATGCCTGAGGAATGGAGAAAAAGCGTTTTGGTACCAATTTTTAAGAATAAGGGTGATGTGCAGAGCTGTAGTAACTACAGAGGGATTACATTGATCAGTCACAGGATGAAGTTATGGGAAAGAGTAGTGGAAGCTAGATTAAGAAGGGAGGTGATGATTAGTGATCAGCAGTATGCTTTCATGCCAGGAAAGAGCACTACAGATGCGATGTTTGCTCTGAGAGTGTTAATGGAGAAGTACAGAGAAGGTCAGAAGGAGTTGTATTGTGTCTTTGTGGACTTAGAGAAAGCATATGACAGGGTGCCTAGAGAGGAGTTGTGGTATTATATGAGGAAGTAAGGAGTGTCAGAGAAGTATGTAAGTGGTACAGGATATGTACAAGGGTAGTGTGACAGCCATAAGGTCTGAGGTGGGAGTGACGGATGCATTTAACGTGGAGGTGGGATTACATCAAGGATCAGCTCTGAGCCCTTTCTTATTTGCAATGGTGATGGACAAGTTGACAGATGAGATCAGACAGGAGTCCCCGTGGACTATGATGTTTGCAGATGACATTGTGATCTGTAGTGAGAGTAGGGAACAGGTGGAGGAGACCCTGGAGAGGTGGAGATATGCTCTAGAGAGAACAGGAATGAAGGCCAACAGGGCTAAGACAGAATATATGTGTGTGAATGAAAGGGAGGATAGAGGAATGGTGAGGATGCAGGGAGTAGAGGTGGCGAAGGTGGATGAGTTTAAATACTTGGGATCAACAGTTCAGAGTAATGGTGAGTGTGGACGAGAGGTGAAGAAGAGAGTACAGGCAGGATGGAGTGGGTGGAAAAGAGTGTCAGGAGTGATTTGTGAGAGATGAGTACCAGTAAGAGTGAAAGGGAAGGTCTACAAGAGGGTAGTGAGATCAGCTATGTTATACGGGTTGGAGACAGTGGCACTGACAAAAAGGTAAGAGTCAGAGCTTGACGTGGCAGAGATGAAGATGTTAAGATTTGCACTGAGTGTGACAAGGATGGACAGGATTAGGAATAAGTATATTAGAGGGTCAGCCCAGGTTGGAAAGTTTGGAGACAAAGCCAGACAGGCAAGATTACATTGGTTTGGACATGTGCTGAGGAGGGATGCAGAGTATATTGGGAAAAAGATGCTAAGGATGAAGCTGCCAGGTAACAGGAAAAGAGGAAGGCCTAAGATAAGGTTTATGGATGTGGTGAGAGAGGACATGCAGGTGGTTGGTGTGACAGAACAAGATGCAGAAGGCAGGAAGAAATGGAAACAGTTGATCTGCTGTGGTGACCCCTAATGGGAGCAGCTGAAAGAAGAAGAAGAATCGACAGAAGCACTAAAGTAATGTCTGACTGTTTTGCATGGCCTTCTCAACCACTTAGTGCAAGAAATCTGGACATAGTCAAAATGAATGGGGGAACAATTGTCCAAAATCAGGGACAGACTTTAAAAATTGATCTTAAAAACTTATAAAGTTTCCAGAGTAACAGGTTTTACTTTAACATGCATTTTCTGAAGGAGATCGTATCTGATACTTGTATGTGTGTTATTATTTAGTGGCTTCAGTCCTCAAAGATTTATCTGTAAAAAACAAATTGTATGATGAACAGACCAAATACTGTGGCAAAAATCTTGATAGTCTGGGAAAATATGGACAGTTAAGAGGTATGTGTATAAACACTGTATCCCTCATACGATTTTTGCAAGGTAAGGTGATATTCACTCATTCATGGTTTCTAATGTTTGGTGCAAGAGAGTAAGCATAAAGGACTCATAGTCTCTACTCTTATGCGTCTTTGGTTTTTCAACTTTCTCATCATGTAATTTGGTTGATTTGTTCAGATTTCAAGCTATTGCTCCATTTTTGAAACAGCTGTAGATACGCTGATATCCCACAAAAATGATCCATGACTTCAGATCCACACTCACCACAAGAACTGCATATCTGTGGGTTTAAGAGGATGTGAGCGGAGTCCACTGTAGACACATATTATCAATGCTATCCAAGGACAGAGACACATCTGCAATTCTATCCATGTTCTGTAGTGCTCATTGTTAGGCAATATGAAAAGGAAGCTAGAAAGATAACACACTACAGCCATACAATTGTCCTTAAGTCATTTAAAATGATCCAAGTTTTGTACTTTTGTCACTGAGCACAATATTATTAGGTCTCTATGCCATCACTAGACATCAGGAATACTAGTAATTATTGGTCAGGAATGCTTCAAACACTGCACTCTTTAAATAGAAAGCAGCTTACTAAATAAGAACCTTAATGTTCTACACTAAATGAGGCATTAACGTAGAAGGGTGTTTTTGCACTCTGTCTGGCATTGTTCAGTGATTGAAATGGTCCCTGAGTTACTGGGGACAGGGCAGTATAAGAGGCAACAGCAGGAGCAGTCTGTAAAACCAGGGGCAACTGAGAGGGATGGGAGTGTGTCTATGCCAAAGAAGGTTTCTGGACAAAGCCAAGAGGAGAACTAGATGCGACTAGGAAGACTTCTGAAATTATTATGTTGACTCACTTAAAAGGTTACTAGAGAACCAGCTCCAGCATCAGGATGCACTTTGAAGAGTGAAACATTAATGTCTGCCATTACTGATTGATGGTAAGGATATGTGCCTTATGATGACAAACACAAAAATAAGAAGATACTTCAAGGACGTTCTGTCAACTCAGGGACAGGTAAAGAGGTATGTCTGTATGTGTTTGAATCTGTGCATTTGTATGGGAAAGTGAATGGGGGGTGCCCACGCCAACATAAATTATTGGCCTCCATTGTTGAATACTATAGAAAAATGCTGATTTGCACTCACAGAGTTGAGTGATTCAGAGACATGTAAATTAGCTGATAAGAGGTATTTCCCCATTGCAGCTATCATGCCTCTGAATTGCAATTTCCTACACCACAAAAACAGTCCCTTTTGGCCTGCAGCTCTTAGCACCCAGTGGTGGGGTTATTTCTGAATCTCCAGGACTGCTATTTGACAGCAGTAAAATATTTTTGTTGTGAAAGGATTTTACTTCATTCTAAAGCTGCATTGCTAGTACATTTGTTTATTTCAGTAGATACTGTTATAAACTTGCTGACAACCTTGTAAAGCAGTTTTCAAGACATACATTTTTTTCTTTTGTAATTCTAGATTATCACCATTAAAAGGGCTAATGTTAACCAATAAAATGCCTGCAAATAAATCAATGACTTTCTCTGTAATTTCATTTTCTGTGAACCTCTCCAACAGTAATTTAGGTTGTGATTTAGTTTGAACGTTTAATTAACAGACATACATCAAAACTGCTGATGAACAATGAAAAGAAGGATGACAGCTGTCTAGCTGAGCTTTACCGTGTTAAGTTATTGAGACTGGTCTGTGTTGCTCTTTAGTATTTTTGCATCTAGCAGTATTAGTACTAATAGCAATACACACTCTATTAGTTATTCTCTTTATTGGTCGTTCTATATCATGCAAGGCTTCTCATTATTACAGCTACACACCCATTTTAATATGCTGCTACTATGTGACTCTTTTTTTCAATATGGTCGGTTTATAGTTTATCTCTTACTCTGTACCACAACTGTTCATTTATAATACCTACTTTGCTGTATGCTCTAAAAATTATAGCAATGTACTTGTTGTATCACCTTTGCTTCACTATTCTTTTTATTGTAGTTTGATGCTGGTCTGGGGAAAGGACCATCTATTTATGGCAGCATCCACTTTTTTGCAGGTATTTCACATTTTGTCCATTTGTTCCACATTATGAGTACTAATTCTCCACATTATGGAGATGAGAGGTTGAGAGTTGTGTGTGTGTGTGTGTGTGTGTGTGTGTGCGTGTGCGTGTGTGTGTGTGTGTGTGTGTGTGTGTGTGTGTGTGTGTGTGTGTGTGTCTGTGTGTGTGTGTGTGTGTGTGTGTGTGTGTGTAAGTGTGCATTTATGTATGCATATGTATAGCTGTATGCCTGTTGCTGCATCTGTTTAGCTCAGTTCATGAAATGCATTCATAGTACAAGCCAGTTCAGTGCTCTTACAAATAGGCACTTCCTAATGAGTTTTTCAGATGATTAAGCATTATGGGGTTATGGCTCCCAACCGACACAATGGCCAACAGAAAGGATCATAGTAGTGAATGTGCTATAGCCTGTTATCCATCTTAGAGATGTTCTTAGTTTTGAAGGTGACATACAAGACAACCAGTGTATCATGTTGAATAAGTGTATATAATTACCTTCAATAAAACACATTGTTTGCCTACAACAGCAAAACAACCTCAGACTGTTTTGCAGATGTGATTCTGCAGTTAGAAAGAGGATGTGGTTATTTACTGATAAAGGGTCACATTCCATATCCAGACACTTATGTTCTCAACAATGGCTGTAGGAAAACTTGATTTATGTTTGCAAGCCTCAGGGTGTGCATTGCAACATGCTAATATATGCAATGTTGGCAGTGCCAGGTGTTCAGTTCTGACATTAGTGCACTTCCCTTTCTAGAAAACTTACTAATCTGTAGACTGCCTATATGCAATGTTATTTACTGTGTATGAATGCCACTATGTACAGTGCTTATGAACAGCCTGGCTACTCTAGAGGATTACTGGAAGTCCTGTGGTTCAACTTGAAATTCTGAAGTTCACTTTGCTCCCAAGCAGGCTCTGTTCCTCTAGAACTTCGTTTTCCAGTGGTTGAAGTAGTCCCCAGTGCTGACCAGCTTTAAGATTTCCCTAAAGACACACTGATTTAATTTGACTTGCAACTAGCCATGGCCATTATTTCTATTTGATGTATTTTTATTTTTAATCATAACCTATTTATTTTCTCTTCTGAATTTTGTGAGCTGCATGTTCATGGTTTTATCAATATTTTAATGTGAAGTGCTTCAGAAACTTGCACTCACATAAATCTGAGTTTTGAATTGTCTTCATGTATCTTTCTTCAGCACACAGTAATGAGAAATTAAGTTACTGCAATACTGTAACATTACAATCTCATTTTTAGGGACATTACTAAACAGTTTGATCCTTTGCAATTTACAATACAGATAGCAGTATTTTAACTATCTGTTCCTCACTCTTTAAGACCATGGTCATGCATTTGTGTTGCTTTTCTTCAGCACAGCATTTCTATAAACCATATGACACTACAAGTAACAAACAAAAGCAGGAATGTAGACAGTTTAATGATAGAAGCAGAAAATAGGCAGAAAGAACAGTCAACAATATACTGTTACACCAGCCTTATTTCTGCACAAAGATGTAATTGCCTTTGTTAACAATTTACAGGATACAGTTGTGATAGACCTGTATAACTTCTGTTGAAGAGACTGAAGATATTTCTAACAATCTATGAAACTAACACACTAGTTCTGCTTGCAGCAGTATCTTCTCTCTCTCTGTATACATAGTATGCATATATGTGCAATTTTTAGAATGCATGTATTTCTGCAAGCATAACAGCTGCTGATTTTCCAAAACCTATTGAAAATAGTTTTCAGGATTATAAATAACACTCTAACTGCATATGTCCATAGTTAGTATCAGAAGGTACTGTGAAGATAGTTAAAAGCTGCCAGCCTAGCCAGTTAGAATTCTGTAGATAATTCTGTGATTTGTAAATATTAATGTAACCCACATGCTTGTTTTCTTAAATGTGAAAGGACTGCATTGGATATTGAACTGCAAAAATGTAACAGCAGTGCACTCTGCTGTAAGAAAGCTAAGTCAAGCATTTTATGACTGTCTTTGATGTCAAAATTCGGAGCCGATATGTCTGGAGGAAGGAATTCTGCCTATTGTTTTGAGGCCAGAGTTAATGGCTAGAATTTGCATGAATAATTTCTTTTATTGCTCTGGTTCCTGACCAGCTGCAAGATCAAAGGGGCTATTAACCTCTGAGAGTCTGATAGCCTGGGAACCAGAAAGAAATGATGTAATCTGAAATGAATCAGTGGTACTGTGTTATCAATTTAAGCACAGAAAGAATGACAGCATTAGAGCACTTGTCTTGAGAACATCCAACTCAGATCTGCCTGTGTCTAGATGTAAGCAGGATTTTGGAACTGTGTTTTCTCTTAGATATAGCTAGGAAATAGGAAGATTAGATTAGTTTGTTTTTCTGTGATGTCATAACTTTTGTACTGAATTATTTTAAGTATTTCTCTGTGATCTCTGAACTCTTGACTAGCACTGGGTAGTAGGAAGTATTGTCTTTTGTTTTTATTATTTATTATTAAATATTTTTAAACCTTTCAACTGTGACTGTTTTGTGTAGAGATAATTTAAGCTCGAAGAGTACATTGCATGTATAGAGTGATAATGTACCAAGTGACTCCAAGTAAGTCTTGACTATTTGGTTACACTTACCATTTGGATAATAATATTGCACAGTAATAATTGGACACCCTTTAATAAGGGCCTTTGAGTAGATGATAAATATTAGCTGGGTGGTGGCGGTGATTTCTATCGTATAGTCTGGGTAAAGGGGGCACAGCTGAAAAACCTGTGCCAGCCTTTCCCAGGAGTGTGTGTGGTTGTATAAACTCGTATCTTAAAGTGTGTGTGTGTGTGTGTGTGTGTGTGTGTGTGTGTGTGTGTGTGTGTGTGTGTGTGTGTGTGTGTGTGTGTGTGTGTGTGTATGTGTATGTGTCAGCTACTTTGGCAGGGACACGAAGCACTAGTTGGACAGAGAGGGTGCCTGAAGTTTTAGCTTAGCCACTAGGCTGAGATCTGAACTCTATAGCTGTGCCAGTGAGGAGTCTTATTGGGGACTTGGAGAGAAAGGGAGAAACCAGCCCCAGACTGACTCATCTCTGTGTGCTCTTAAGGGAAATTGTACTTTACTTTGTGTATATTTATTATCCTTTTCCTATATGGACACCCCTTACTGGTGTTAGTGGTGAGGATTGAGGCTCTTTGATTGCTGGGCCAGTGCATGGGCATCACAGGTACAACAGTCAACACTTTCAGTGCTACTAAAATGGTACTACCTGAACCTAAACTTTATTTTCTGTGTGACTTACAACACTGTGAAGTTAAGAAACAGGTGTCTTCCGGCTTATGAGATCTTAGCAGGGAAAGATGCATGGAGTGGCAATTAAGCATGCCCAGTGACAGAATCTTTGCCCAGTGACAGGATCTTCACCTCATGACAGGATCTCTGCCCAGTGAAAGGATCTTTGTCCAGTATCTTTTAAATTTGTTTGCTTGTTAAGCAGAAAAGTCAGCTGATCCAGAACGGACTGTAATCCACTATGACCTTTGTTGAGGGAAAAAGTTACAGATTGTTTATGTTTTGCAGTTTATATAATATAATTGTTCATGAATAATCATATATAAATGCACACGTTGACAATGTACTTTATTGTCACTTTCTTACTATGTCATAAATAAAGAATTCTGTAACCGTTAGGAATTTGGACTAATATACTTATAATCAGTACTATATTACATTCTGAAAAATGTTAGAAAGTTAGACTGCTGTATATGCTTATGTCTGCTCTTGGGTAGTCCAATATACACTGGAGACTAATGGAGAAAAGCTCAAATGAGTACTGTACATTACACCATGTCATATTTCAGTTGTGAGTGCAGCAGCATGTTTTAAGTTGAAGGGAGTCGATCTGTTTCTTTACAAGGCAGTATATATATATTTTTTTTGTAAGTTGAAGACCAAGGTTCTGTTTTAATTTTAAAAGAAGGCTCTTGAAAGCATACCTCTGGAATGCTGAACGGTGAGCTTCATAAATTAAAATGCAGCAGTGTTATACAGGTTGAGCATAAATAGTTTTTTCAGTAGAACATGAGCTGTAATTGCATTATGCCCATAACCCACATTTTTGTCAAGTAAGAAAGGGAGAGCAGAAATGTTTTTAGCTCTATAGGCAATATGGCAGATAGTGAATTTTACCTGCAAACAGCAAAATGTGTCACAGCCTAGAATAGCAATATAGACACTGTACAGCAACATTGATGATTAAAAAAACCCAATTATCAAATAAATGGGGAGGAAAGGGATATATATAGGAAAGTAGGAAAGGGTGAGGATATCAAGCATAGGGAAACACACAAGGAGACCTAATGGAAGAATTACAGGGGAGGGGGGAGTAGATGTATATTTTTATGTGGAGCTAGAGACCATTTTTTTCATATGAAGAGAAAGACAGGTAGATGAAGAAGGTATAGTAGAGAACACTGAGGAAGGAGATAGAGTTAGAAAAAGCAGCAGGAGTAAACAGGAAAACATTTAACTCAAATAGGTAGTGTACTGGGGTATACATACAAAATGTAGTGTACTGGGGTAGTGAAAATACAAAAGGTGGTGTACTGGAGTAATGTACATACAAAAGTTAGTGTACTGGGGTAGTGTACATACTAAAGGTAGTGTAGTAGGATAGTGTACATACAAAATATAGTGTACTGGGGAGGTATACATACAAAAGATAGTGTACTGGGGATGTGTAGTGTACTGGGGAGGTATACATACAAAAGGTAGTGCACTGGGGTAGTGTTCATAAAAAAGTTAGTGCATTGGGGTACTATACATACAAAATGGTAGTGTACTGGGGTAGAGTACATACAAAAGGTAGTGCACTGGGGTAGTGCACATACAAATGGTAGTGCATTGGGGTACTATACGTACAAAATGGCAGTGTACTGAGGTAGTGTACATACAAAATGGTAGTGTACTGGGGTAGTGTACATACAATACAAATGGTAGTGTACTGGGTTAGTGTGCATACAAAAGGTAGTGTACTGGGGTAGTGTATATACAAAAGGTAGTATACATGCAAAAGGTAGTGTACTGGGGTAGTGTACATACAAAAGCTAGTGTACTGGGGTAGTGTAGTATATTAGGAATGTATACATACAAAAGGTAGTGTACTGGGGTAGTGTACATCCAAAAGCAAAGCTAGTGTAGTGGGGTAGTGGAGTATATTAGGAAGGTATACATACAAAATGATAGTGTACTGGGGTAGTGTACATACAATACAAATGGTAGTGTACTGGTGTTGTGTGCATACAAAAGGTAGTGTACTGGGGTAGTGTATATACAAAAGGTAGTGTACTGGGGTAGTGTACATGCAAAAGTAGTGTACTGGGGTAGTGTACATACAAAAGCTAGTGTACTGGGGTAGTGTAGTATATTAGGAAGGTATACATACAAAAGGTAGTGTACTAGGGTAGTGTACATACAAAAGGTGGTGTACTGGGGTAGTATACATACAAAAGGTAGTGTACTGGGGTAGTGTACATATTAAAGGTAGTGTACATATAAAAGGTCAAATTCAAAGAAAAGTTTATTGTCAATCAGATATACATAGCAGTGCAAGCTGAATCAAATTGGGCCCACTGACTGAGATGTGCCAGGCTAGAGGACTGGTGCGGGAAACAAACTAAGGCAGACATGATTGCAGCTTTGGTCACAGCCATCAAGCACAACAATCAGAAGGACGATTAGACTGGCAGTGGAGATGGCTTACACACAAGATAATGGACAGCTCAACTGCAGAGGCTTAAAATCCATCTGGAGCTAAAGAGACTTGGGTTGGAGGACAGGCATGTGGGAACTGAAGCAGCTGAGAGACTGGGGCATCTAGAGTGAGGAGCAAGGAGAAACTGTGGCGGTTGCAGGCTGAGAGAGAATACGAAAACTCTTATGCCTGGAAGCTGAGGAAAAGGAGAAACAGAGCAGCATGAGAAGGAAGTGCTGACTCTTTGTAGAAATCATGGAAGTAATGGGGAAGAGATAGCTGGACCCAGAAGCTACAAAAGATCAGTAAATTTCTTCTGCAGTTTAAAGAGGGGATAATTTGATAGTTTCATTCATATGTTTGAGAGGGTATGTAAACAGTATGATGTTGACCAAAGGCTCTGGGTAAGGTTCCTGACCCCCTTACTCCATCCTAAAGCTAAAAATGTGTTGTTTAAAACGTCTGACATTGTCTGTTTTAATTATACTACTATTAAGAACTGCTTGTTAGAATTGTTTAAGCTAACACCTGAAACATATAGCAAAAAGTTTTGTGAACATAGCCGCAAGGCAGATGAAAGGGTATGTGAAGATGTTAATGAACTGAGCACTTATTTTCATAGGTGGGTGAGTGGATGTCAGGTCACCACTTTTGATGGGCTAGCAGACCTTTGGGAGAGACAAGCAGCTTAACGCACTTTTGCCTGAGGACAGCAGGGATCTAGTTAGCTGATAGACGATGCTACTTCAGATGAGTTGGGGAAGAGGAGACCTATACCTAGCAAACAGGACATCCTGCACACAGGAAGAGGCCAGTAATGCTCATGGGTCCCTGAGAACCCATGGAGGGCTGGCCACAGACTGCCCAACAGAATCTGCCACTAGCAGGAAGCCCCTAGTCAGGTACATGTCTGGGACCTAGGGTTAAATGTTTTGAATGCAGCCAGTGGGGCCATGTGGCATACAGATGTCCAAAGGGAGGCAGGATGGGGGAACAAAGGTGAGGGGAGCCAGTGGTGGAAGACAGAGTTCAATGATAAGTTTGTCTTGGGACAAAGAAATTGCCTGAACACCATCACTGCAAGATGTCCTGATAGGGAAGGATTTGGACGAGACAGTACCATGTGCTTATGCAGTTACACTACAGTCAGGCTAGTAGACAAGCGTAGGTCTGGTAACCTGGAGGAGACCCAGGCAGACTGCATACTTACAGCCAGGACTGGTGAGGTAGTTACCTCAGGGAGGAAGCTATACTGTAGCAGTGAGACTGAAGGTGAGCCACAGCTAATTGTGGGTACTGATGTTCCCTTGGACAGACTGACTGAAAAAGGTAGAAGTGAGTAGTAGTACCCAGGCTGATAGTGAGACATTGTCAGAGGATGTCAGACTTCCTGTGGAAGGGGAGCTGAAAATGGTTACAAAAAGAGAGAGAGTTGAGACAGGCTCAGTTCTCAGACCCTACATTGCAAGCCCTGAGACAGGTAGGTAGTGAGGCACCTGATTCTCAAGGGAAGGGGGAATCTGTATACTGGGACAAAGGATTACCTTATAAAGAGGAGACCCTGAGGGAGGCTGGGGTGAGAGGGTACAGCAGTTGGTAGCACCTGGGGCTACCATACAGGTGCTTCTAGCCATAGCCATGATATTCCTTTGCAGTCATATGGGCATAAAAGGTAGAAACAGACATGTGTACAGAACTTCCACCATTGGCCTGGAATTTGCAGAAGATAACAAGGGCACTGGGACGTATGAGCAGTTCAAAGGTGAGCACGGGAGGAGACAAGGTGAGAGCTCCGCCTGCTGCCTTTGCCTGTGATTGATTAATACATT